>NW_019272477.1:0-27686 GCF_002738345.1 Cucurbita maxima | reverse complement strand
GCCTTCGCACAAACATGCATCAACTTCCTCGGACATGTCATCAGCTATGGACAGATCGGGATGGATAGCGATAAGATAAAAGCTATCCAAAAGTGGAAAGTCCCTACTTCCGTATCAGATGTGCGATTCTTCTTAGGATTAACAAACTACTATAGGCGGTTCGTCGAAGGATTTTCACGACGATCCGCCCCCTTAACAGAGCTCCTGAAGAAAGACCACCCTTGGTCGTGGTCAAATAAATGTCAAATAGTCTTTGAAGATCTAAAGGCAACCATGACGAGGGGTCCTATCCTCGGGTTAGTAGATGTTACAAAGCCATTTGAAATAGAAACAGATGCTTTCGACTTTTCCTTAGGCGGTGTCCTTATTCAAGAAGGGCACCCCATCGCTTATGAAAGTCGAAAGCTCAATAATGTCGAACGTTGATACACTGTCTCCGAAAAAGAAATGATGGCTGTAGTTCATTGCCTATGAGTCTGGAGACAGTATCTCTTGGGATCACAGTTCATAGTGAAGACGGATAACAGTGTCATCTGCCACTTCTTCGATCAACCAAAATTGACGAAAAAACAAGCCCGGTGGCAAGAGTCGTTGGCAGAATTCGACTTCAAATTCGAACACAAGGCATGGAAGAGTAATCAAGCAGTCGATGCACTGAGTCGGAAGGGCGAACATGCGGCCCTGTACATGTTAGCCCATATTCATTCTAGTAGGATCAATGGATCGATGCGCGACATCATCAAAGAACATTTACACAAAGACCCATCGGCCAAAGCCATCGTCGAACTAGCTAAAGTTGGGAAGACACGACAGTTTTGGGTCGAGGGAGTCTTTCTAATGACTAAAGGAAACAGGTTCTATGTCCAAAGAACGAGAGAACTGAGGAAGAAGCTCATTCAAGAATGTCATGATACCTTATGGGCAGGACACCCTGGGTGGCAAAGAACGTATGCCCTAATCAAAAAGGGATACTTCTGGCTGAATATGCGGGACGATATCATGCAGTACACCAAGACATGCCTCATCTGCCAACAGGACAAAGTCGAGAAAGCCAAAGTCTCGAGACTCTTGGAACCTCTACCTATGCTAACAAGACCTTGGGAAAGTGTCTCTGGACTTCATAACACACCTCCCAAAAGTTGGAGAATATGACGCCATCTTGGTTATCGTAGATCGGTTCTCGAAATATGCGACGTTTGTTTCCACTCCCAAATTATGCTCAGCTGAACTAACAGCCCAACTATTTTTCAAACACGTTGTCAAGTTATAGGGCATTCCGTCAAGCATCATTAGTGATAGGGATGGTAGGTTCATTGGCACATTTTGGACCAAACTATTCACCTTCTTCAGAACGAGTTTAAACATCTCTTCGAGCTACCATCCTCAAACCGATGGACAGACAGAATGGTTCAACTACTTGCTCGAAGAATACTTACGTCACTTCGTCGACGCTCGCCAGAAGAATTGGATAATACTGCTAGATGTGGCCCAATTCTGTTTCAATTGTCAAACGAGCTCGTCTACGAGGAAGAGCCCCTTCGAAATTGTAAGTGGATGACAACCGGCCTTACCACATATTATTGATCATCCTTATGCAGGAAAAAATCCTCAAGCTCAAAACTTCACAAGTGAATGGAAGCAGACAAAAGATATAGCCCGGGCATATTTAAAGAAAGCTTCCAAGCATATGAAGAAGTGAGCGGACAAGAAACGTCATCCCCTTCAATTTCGAGCAGGAGATTAAGTCCTCATCAAGTTGAGACTAGAACAGATCCGATTTTGCAGCCGAAAGGACCAACGCCTAGTTCGAAAATATGAAGGCCCAGTTGAAGTCCTAAAAAAGATTGGGGCTACCTCTTACAGAGTTGCACTACCCACATGGATGAAAATCCACCCAGTAATTCATGTGAGCAACTTGAAGCCTTATCACCTTGACCCGGACGACGACCAACGAAATGTAATTACAAGACCGAGCATCGATCTGAAACAGAGAGACAACAAAGAAATAGAGGAGATCCTAGCCGACAGGGTTAGGAAGATAGGAAGACCCGTACAGACGATTCGCGAATTCCTTGTCAAATGGAAGAATCTCCCTATGGAGGAAACAGCTGGGAACGCACCAAAGATCTGGACTCCGCCGCTACCCACATCGCCAGGTTCGAAAGTAGTTGGTTGACAGGGACGTCAACCAATTAGGTGGGGGAGGATGTCAAGGTCATGCTCGTCCAAGGCGTGTTGCCCATGGCCGCATGCCCATGGCAAGCCCAACCCTTTATGTCTTTTCATATTCTAGTGTTTTACTTTTATATTTCTAGGAAGTATGACATTTCAGAAATATCATATCTAGGCCTGTCAGACATGAAATGCCTCAGAATGTACTATAGGGGGATACGACTAGTTGTCAACTTCTCCCTACCCAAGGTTATATACAGTAAGCCGTTGTTATTTCTCTCTTGCTTGCTTATATAACGTCTCTTTCAAAAATCTCTCTTTCGAAAATCTCTCTCTGCCTTCGCTTTCTAAAACATTCTCTTAAAACCGAGGCCAGAGGCTCGAGCATACATCGCTTGGTCGTAGGCGGCGTAAGAACGAATTGGCTTAGCTCACTTGTCATTGGAAAGTGAGTGCTGCACAATAGCAAGTCCGCTGCCATTAAAAGTGCGATTGTGACAACGGGCATGCGGCCATGGGTGACATGCCTTGGACAAGCATGACCGTGACACAGGGCATCCCACCTAAAAGAGGAAAACTTGGGCCTCTAAGAGCATTACGTGGTGGGAGGTCATGAGCTACATTGGACATGATCAGGATATTTAATACCTAGCCTTCTTTCATATCATAAAAACTTTAGGGCATGGAGTATGATACCTTATCTTGGTAGTTGTAGAGTTTTTGTGACACTTTCTTTGGGTTCACGATCATAAACATTTTTTTACGTATTTCTTATTATTCTTGAGGCATAATTGTATCTTGCATTCTTTAGCTTATGAATCCATCATAGTAAAAGACAGGAGTTATTCTAGCAAGTAATAGAGTCTTAATAAATTCTTTAGAGGGTTCTAGAAGAGTCTTGAGTCTTGATATGTTTTCTTTATGTGTTTCTTGGGTCCTAACTTGGTTTACGTTCCAAACTTACTCTAATCAACTTAAAATTTTGAACATACCTTCATGTTTTTAGGATTAGGACTTATGAAGTAGCAAGTCATTTGGAGCATATCTAAATCTTAAAATATCATAAGGAGTCTGAGGAGCATTTTGGTCATTTTACCCATAATTCTTAGTTTAGCTACTTAATGTATTCCAATGGCTTTCAAACATCACAACATCATCAAAAAATATAAAATAAGGTTAGTACAAAGTTTCATAGCATTTGGAGGTTGTCTATTTCATGAACCAAAGTAAATTACCTTAGGAGCATTATGATCATTTTACATCGTTACTTGGTTTAGCTTCTTATCCTTCTCCAAATTTCCTCTATAATCTTAACACACCATAATATTCTCAGTATTAAAAATTCATAGGTAGCAGAGTTCATTTAGTAGGTTATTTTAATGTTACATACATCCCAAGCAATTTGATCAGTTCAAGGCCTTAACTCTCGGTTCTTGGTGTTTTTCTTTCATATTTGGTTTAAGGTTTATACTGAGATCCAAGCGATTCCTACAAGTATTTCCTAAGAATAGTCTAAGATGGCTACTTATCTCGTCATTGACATTCACGACCTCCGTTCTCGAGCTTCTCGTATTCGAATCACCTCAAGTTTTCTTCCACAAATTCCTTATTGTGCCTGAATTTTGGAACCATAAAATATTTCATGAGAACTAGTGTAGAAGAGGGTTAAAATTAAGAAAGATCGAGGGAAGGTCACGATTTGGTCTTTGAACAAGCCACATCATTGTTTTCTTCCTCTAGATAGGATGACGATGTGTGTGACCAACCTCGTCATCACTTGTTTCTTCGATTCCCCAGCTCGATTCACAACGTTTCTTTCCTTAATTTCTTTGTGAAACTTAAGGATGGTGTTACAAGGACGAGCTAGGGATTCATTTCATACCTTTTCGTGCATCATAGCCTAAAATATTTGCCTCCAAAGTTCGTCATGAAGTCAAAAATATGATTTCTCACCGGAGTTCAAATCATTGGATTTCTTATTTGGTAGTCGATTCTAAGGGTTGTTAGGGTCCGACTTCTTCATAGAAACTCTTCCTTATCCCTACCTCAAGCTCAAGGTTTGGAGGAACATCTTTGAGCGTGGGACATTAATTTTTAGAAATCGTCCTGAGTCTGCAACTCAGCCAAAAAAGTAGAACTTCCTTTTATTGGATAGCTCGTCCTGGGATGTTTTAGCTCTCGATTTCTTCATCAAAGTTACTAAACTCATTCCTTTGAAGCTTAGGGAATACTTAATTTGAAGAGAAATGGATGGTAAGAGAAAATTCGATACTTACCCCCAAATTCTACCCGAATCTAATTTCCCTCAATGAGAAACGTTATTTGGATTATTTCTCTTTGTGGTCGTCTATGGAATTACTCCTTGGAGGTGCAGAAAACGAATGGGATTGGTCTTGCTTGATGAATCCACATGTAGCCTCGGATTGGATTTTTAAGTTTTATATTTTCTTCTTTAATGGCGGCCTCTATTGGGGGAATAGATTATAGGCTCTTTCCGCGCTTGATTCCTTCATAGAACTAGTGGGTAACCAAGTTTAGAAACTTTTTGAACAAGTTTGAATAGAAATGGTGGACAATTACTCTCAAATTTGAAAGAAATCTGAGAGTAGAAGACCAAAAATCTAAACGCTTATTACTTGAGATTGAGAGCTCGATTCAACTCGATTCTTATTGCATACTAGTGCCACAACTTCAAACTTTATAGGGGATGTTTAAACCGATGTTGAAACCTCCAGAATCATGGTGATTTAGAGATTAAATTTTCTTAATAACTCATTAGAAATATCCTCTCCGATTAGTGAGCTACCGACTTCCATTTTATTTGTGGCATTTTCTTAATTATCTTGAAGTTGAGGTGCATTTTGGTAGTTTGTCATTTTTTAATATATTTTTCTCAAAAAAATCTTCATCTTTTGTTGGCCATTTTTGTCCATCCAGAGAATGTTGAAAAATTGGAAAAATGGTTTTGTTTTGTCTATGTTTTTTCTTTTTCAATCTTTTCCAAAGGCTTTAAGTTCCTCAAATGACTTGTTTAGGATATACAAGTGACTTGTTTCAGACCCTTATCCTTAAATTCCTTAGTTTCTCTCCCAGGAACCTTTTCCGTATTTTATATTTCTTTTTTTTTCTGTATCAAAAATCCTTTGTCTCCTTTGTAATAAATTTAAAAAGTGTCTTATTGTAATTGTATTTTATTGGGGTACGGTTTAACTTAATTTGATTTTAATTTTACCGCATTTACTTATTTTATTTTTATTTGTTTTCACTTTTGTCTTTTTAGTTTCCATCCAAGTTTCGAACCTAGATTTCGAGTCGTGACACTTTGGATTTTCCATAGAATTGATAAAGTAAATTATAAAGAAAAGAATTATTAAATAATTAATTATAACAATTTAGGGCATAAATTCCAACAAGGGAGGTGTTAGACTTGAAGCACGAGGAGGAGGAGGAGGAGGAGATTATGTATCCTTAAAAAGAGACAGAAATCAATGACAAAAACTTCACACCCAGAACAACTACAGTCAAAGGGTGGATCTTCATGCCTTCCAAGCCAAAGCGTCGAAAACCCTACATTGGGGGCCTTGAAGTACCTATTTGCTTTCCGAAAAAGAGTGGGAGAGAGAAATGAGTAAATAGAACGAGGTCTAATGTACATTGAGGACTAAGTTAACCATAGATCGACCAAGAGCACAATGGTCGACTCTAGAGCTATGCAAACCTTCATGACAGAGACCGAAGAAAAACACTAAAATATTATCTAGTATAAAACACAAAAATGATGAAAGTTGTCAATTCGCTACCCTTATCTACCTCAAGAGTTGTAAAAAAAATTTATCTACAACATGTTAAAAAAGACCGAAAAATATATGATAGTATTTTCTCGATACTATCTTATAGAATATTTTATTATTTTTATTATAATAGAGAATTGTTACTAAAAACGTAAATACTAAAAGTAATAAGAAATTATTAATCTTATTATAGTAAGACGTTGGAAAGTTATTATAGTAACACAAAGAAGGCAACTCAATAAAGGCAAATGAAACAGATATAGATATTGTTACATTGTATTTAATTGACCAAAACTAATAAAATTAAAGAGTCTGTTGGAAAAATTTAGATTTTTTCCTTCAAATATTCCCATCTTTTTTAATTAATTAAAAATTCAACCATCCATCATTAAAATTAAAATAGCAATTAGTGTATTATATACTTAAATACATTTAGATTAAAAATAGTTGAGAGTGGAAAGGTAAGCATTCATCTATAAATATCATTCCACAGACTCTTTCATTTTCTCATCACTTACTTCCATTTTCTGTCTAAGGCGCTTTACAAATACTTTATCATTTTTTTTTTGATGGCTCTTCTTAGATCCTTACATGTTTTTCTTTCTCTTTTACTTTTGTTTTTTAACCATGCTTTGGCGGTTGGATTAACATTCAATATTGTTAGTCTAGGAGCCAAGTCCGACGGAAAGATCGATGTCTCATCTGTGCTTCAAATAGCATGGGCTAAGGCCTGTGACTCATCTAAACCTACCACTATTTACGTTCCCAAGGGAATATTCTATGTTCGAAGTGTGAGCTTTAATGGACCTTGTAAAAACAATGCTATTACTCTTCTCATTGATGGAACTCTTGTGGCTTCCTCGAACATTCAAGTTCTAGCTAGAACTAAATTTTGGCTTGAGTTTAATCACATAAATGGGCTTTCCATTGTTGGCGGTGTTATTGATGGGCAAGGAACTGCCTTATGGGATTGTAAACGCTCAGGGAAGAGTTGCCCCAATGGAGCTCGGGTAAGGAATATTTGAGTTGACTAGATAGAGAACAAAATTTGAACTTTTTTTCTTTATCTAAAATTTAAAAGAAAATCGAATCGATTAGTTACTATATTAATTTAAATTTTCACTAATTCTTGTGTTTGATTATTTTGAATTGACAGAGTCTTCAAATCAACGATACAAAAAATGTAAATATCTGGGGTTTATCTTCAATTAACAGTCAAATGTTCAACATTGTAGTGGATGGGTGCCAAAACGTGCATATGACTGGAGTGAGTGTCTCATCTGCAGGCGATAGTCCAAACACTGATGGCATCCATGTGCAACAATCATCAAATGTGACCATCCTCAACTCGAACATCGGCACTGGTGACGACTGCATCTCAATCGGTCCAGGGACTTCCAACTTGTGGATAGAAAATATTACATGTGGACCTGGACATGGAATCAGGTAGCTAAAAATAGATGATGATAAACATATTTTAAATTAGTTAAATATGCATGGTTTGAAAATTTTGTATTTTGTTTGATCGTGTTTGTAGCATTGGGAGTTTGGGGAAGAGAGCTGAGGAGGATGGAGTGCATAATGTTACAGTGATATCATCTACTTTCACGGGGACTCAGAATGGAGTAAGGATTAAGTCTTGGGGACGTCCAAGCAATGGATTCGCTACAAAAGTTCATTTTCAACGTATTATTATGGATAATGTGAAAAACCCAATAATAATTGATGAAAATTACTGTCCACATCACAAAAATTGTCCTGGTCAGGTATATTTCCTAATTAATCTCATAAATGTTAATTTTGTTACAAATTATATTAATTTAATTTTTATAAATAGAACTAAAATTTTAAATTTTAGAAGTAATTGATTTCTTTTATCTTTGTTGGTTACCCTTGCATATCTTAAAACAGTGTGATATTTGATCATAAGCTTTTATGCTTTTAATTTTTAATTTACTCATAATATTTCGGGTAATATAGTTTTCCTGATGTTTCATGAAATTAAAAATTTTAGGCTAAGTAAAACAAATTTACAAGGTAAAAATGTTCTTGTTTATCAATTTTCATAGCATATTTTGATTATTCTTCTTTATGTCAACAGGCTTCTGGAGTTAAAGTTAGCGACGTAACATACGAAGACATCAAAGGAACTTCCGCCACTGAAATAGCAATCAATTTTGATTGTAGCCCAATAAATCATTGCACTAGATTAAGTTTGAAAGACATAAAGTTAACTTACGAGAATCAAATCGCTCAAGCTTCATGTAAAAATGCCGAAGGAATTGCTTCTGGTGTGGTTGAACCTTCTAGTTGTTTAGCATAGACCAACCTTATTTTGATTTTAAGTGTTTGTATTGAGATTAAAGGATAATAAAAACATTAGAAAAGACATAAATTATTCCACCAATTCTACCATAATAGTCCAACAACTTTGACAAAATTCGAAACCCAATAAATTTTCTTTTACATTATAGCAGTCATAGGTAGGTTAAGTGTTCTTGCTCAATAAAGAAAATCTCAATGAAATATTATACTAGAATAGTTTTTGTTCCTATCGTTGTTTGAGTAACCATTCATTTGGTCAAGGATATAATCTATAAGTATTATTGTACGGTAGGTCGAGAATTGAAAATAATCTATCTTTTTTATAAGTTCATCTTGATGTTGACCCATGCAAATAACTTCTATAGGGAGATGATCAAAAAAATCTCTACGAGACTCTATATGGATCTCAAATTATGAACCAATGATCAAGACCATATGAAATATTGTCATGTTTCCTTCTATCACTCACTATTTTAAAAATAGCCACACCGGACCGTTAGGTTGAAGAGAGCCTACCTGTAGAAGGATCAGAGACTAGGTCAAACGCAGCTATGTCGCTGCCAGTTGCGCCCCAACCCTTTGTGTTGCCACCACAAGCAGCAGCACCACCACCACCGCAAGCCACACCTGAGGCTATGCCCCCAGCTGGAATGACGCTACTACTAGGTTGATGTGGGATTCACTCCAAGCCCTAATCCACACCTTAATAGTCACTCAACAAGCCAATCAACAGGCCAATGCTCAGGCAAATGTCTCGGCTAACCCTCTGCAACCTACCAGAGGGGCAAATTGGTTGAAGGACTTCAAGAGATATGACACTCGACCATTCACCAGTACCTCAAAGGATCCAATAGAGGCTCAAATGTGGATTTCAGCGGTAGAAACCATATTTGAATCAGTGTAGTGTCCATATAAACAAAAGGTTGCTTGCGCGACATTCGTCTAATAGAAGGACGCAGAGGTGTGGTGGAGGGATAACAAGAAAAGTCTAAACCCAGAAGGAGGAGCAATGGAGTGGGAACGATTTAAGGAAGCTTTTCTTAAACAATACTATCCTTAGGCGGAAAGGTTCAAGAGACAGCAAGAGTTCGCCCATCTGGTATAGGGCGGACTTACCGTAGAGAAATATGACAGAGAATTCATGAGGTTGAAGAGATTTTCACCATCCTTAGTGGACACAAAGCAAAAGATGATAGAAAAGTTTGTACTGGGCCTAGAACCAAAGATCCGTTGCACGGTGGAAGCTATTGACCCAAAGACCTATGATGAAGCCCGAGACAATTGAACATAAGTATCCACATAATTCAGGGGACTCAGACCGTCAACCACTGAAACGTAGGCCCCGTTATAACAATAGGCCTGCCTCAAGACAGGATGAGAGGTACCTTCTCCGACGAACTGACATAAACTCCAGAAATCAAGAGGGGGTTATAGGAATGAGAGAAGTAGGGTGTAGGATCTGTAGAAGATTGCACCGTGGAAGCTGCATGGCTGGTACATGAGGGTGTTATCAATGTGATCAAGAGGGGCACATTGTTGATCTTTAACGAAATATGGAGAAAGTTTTATCAGATCATTAATCTACTTGCTCCAACTTCACCATGTTGAATCTCCTCTACAAAGTATTCATCGCTAGGAATCGAACACAAAGTCAAGGCTTGTGGGAGCTTCTCGAAAGAAAATTCGCAAGGACGAGAGAAGGAAATTTTTAGAGAGAATTCTCGAATGGAGAAAGGGTGAGATACTTTTTGGCTCAACCCAAGAGTCTTATTTGTAGGGATTTGAGAATATTTACCAAATAATATATTTGAATACCTAATAGAATAGGATATAATATCTTCCCAAATCATATTTAAATGTCATAAGATATTCCAATACATATTTAACTAATTTAAATCTCGTTGAAATTTCAAGTATATATTTTCATTCCATATCTATATATATGGATTAATTTATTATTTAATATATCAAAAACAATAAATATATTTTTTTCTTATTTGAACACATTAAATTAAATGTATTTTTCTTTCTTTTTATTTAATATACCTAATATATTAAATACTAATTTAATCCCTTCAAACTAAATATATTTTTTTATATTTAATTTAATTTATCTAATATGTTAAATATCAAGTTAAATACTTTTTCTTCTTTGAAATTTTCCTTCAATTAAATTGATCTTTTTAATGTTACTATGAGCTAGCAAATGAACCTTATGACCCTATTATTGATTATAAGTTGCAATGATATAAATTAATTAAATATATTTTTTAATTAATCAACTTTGTTCATTAACTATAGGTCACTCCATTGTAGACCTATTGTTGCAATCTTATATATGGTAGAACAAGTTTTGACCCCATTGTAGACTTATTGTTGCAATCTTATATATTGTAGAACAAGTTTTGGCCATTGATATATAATCATTACAAGCAATCACGAGTTATTCGTAATATCTTATGCCTTAAGTGCCACTAACTCTCTCATGAACAATTTATTTATGATCCAACTATTAACCAAGTCTCTAGGGTCGGTGAGAGAGTATAGGATACACTTAGGATTAAGATTGAGTCGCATATGGTCATCCTATAAAATATTAATTTTCTCGATTAATCAATTTGTAGAGAGAGATAAAATATTTTCGTGGTCCGATCTTATACAAACTCTTTGCAGTATAGGATACACCCACTCACACTGTCAACATAAACGATTTAGGTATAATCATTTGTAACAATTACAAACTGAGTCATATTAATTATGTTATCAGAATGAGGGACCAAACCTTATCCATATAAGACCCTTTAGGTTTTCTTAAACATGCTCCTGTTGTATGTCAATCATATATTGTTTAAGATTATATCAATGATCTAGGACTTTTCATACCATGAATAATATTAAATTTTAAATAAAATAATCAAATTTATTGTTAAAATTAAACAATTAGTTACAAGGCTTCATGGCATAAATCTCTATACTCTCCATGATATTGTCCCCACTTTTTATGTTACCCTAGTTTACCTTAGTGGCCTAGATCATAGATTATAGTGTCATGGTATCCACTTATTCCAACACTTGTTCATAGTGTGCCTTTCCTTATATGGAATTTGAGAAGGGTCGATCTTAGTCAAGGCTCTACCTGCTCTACCACCTCGTCAAGTACCACTTCAGGTTTTAGGATACATAATCTATTATCATGCAATAGAATCTAAGTTATTAGGTATTGTAACCAATTTAACCTAGTTGGATCATAAGACGTAACTAACATATGCAAATAATTCACATAAGGAGTGAGATCATGGCTACTAACCTTACAACTTGCACACCTTATCAAGGCGAGGTGAGCTTAAGTCAAGTTGCAAGGTGTCACGGTCATGCTTGCCCTGGCGTGTTGCTTACGATCGCGTGTCAGATGTCCCAATGATACTTTTCCAAAATGTATTGTCCACGACCGCATGCCAGTTCCAAACCTCTTTACTTGCTTTCATGTTGGATAGACACTTACTATTCTTGTTGTGTTAGTATTGGGGACATGACCTGTCAACAAAATCATGTCTACACTCGCCAGGGATAAAATACTCCAAAATGTACTATAGTTTGATGAAACTAGTCATCAGTTCTTCCTACTCGGGTTGTATGCTATCAAAGTTGTAATTGTTACTTATTTTATTTTAGTATATAACATTGTTTTCCTTAAAAAAAAAAATTAAAAAAAAAATTCTATGCATTTTCTCGCTTACATTTTCTAAAACACTTTCTTTCAAACATGCCTAAGGCTTGATCAAACGTCTGAATTGTCTACGACTTACGATTATCATACTGCTGTGTTAAGAATGAGAAATAGAAATAGAATTGGGAAGGTATTGTTGGGTTTTATGTCCTGAAACTCATAGTTTGTAAACAAAGATATATTCTATTTTCAATAAACTTATTATTGATGTTTCAGTAAAGATTGTTATTGAATAAAAGTGAATTTTACGATCATTAATCTAAATCCAATAAACTAAGAACACTTTGGCTATAGTATGATTACTTAAACTATATGTAGAGACATAAAAGTGGATCAAGTTCAAGTATAAAGTCAAAATGATCTATAGTATAAGTATAAGGATAAGGCTTAGTACCTTATTTTGGGGACACTATGGATGCGCACTTTTGTATATGATATAAACAATGTGATCACTAAATTGTACATGTGAAGACATGTGAGTGGGGGTGTCCTATGCAATGAGTATGGCATAAGATCGGACCATGAAGAAAATCACTCTCTTTATAATGTCGTTTACTGTTGAGACTGATTTTCTTTTCATTTGATGACCTAGGTAACTCGATCTTAATCCTGAGCTAACCATGAACTCCTGTTCATTCGGAATTACCTTAGATTTGCATGGGTGAGAGTGGCTCGAGTTCGCCGACTCAATAGGCCTCCCATTTCAGGGGTAAGACTGGGTGAATAGCTGGGGACATGGGGTGCAAGATGAAATTCGCTCCTACCCACTTTTAGGGATAGAAGAGAGGTAGTTCTCTTAAGTACTGACTCCAGGTCTTGAACAAGAGACCCCATCCACTCATTGGCCTGAGAGGGATTTAGTTTACTGGTTGGACCATAAACCAATGGTTCATAAGAGGATCAGTGGGACATAAGGAACAAGAAGTAACTTCAGGGGTAAAACGGCTAATTGACCCAACTCTAGTTACGAACAACTTGTGAAGGATCGACTTACTAATTATGGTTATATCAAATGGACAAAAATTTATCTATAGTGAGGGGAGTGCAACTACTAGGCTATAGAGGAGTGTCCTAGTAGTTAACGAATGTTGGTTAACAAGGTTAATGAGTTTAACCAGTTAACTAGATTGGCTGCTATGTGTAATGCTGCTTGATTATCACAGTATCATAATGCTTGTTTGGACAGTGGAACTTTCAAGTTTTGGAGAATGTATCTTAACCAAGTTAACTCTAAACAAGTATTTTTCATAGCTCGATACTCGGCTTCTACTGATGATCTTGACACATTGGTTTGTTTTTTAGACTTCCAAGAAATAATTGAATTTCCAAGGAAAATGCAGAACCTAGAAATAGACCGTTTGGAAATTCGACAACCACCCCAGTCTGAATCGCAATATGCTTGTAATCTCAAGTTGTTTTCAGATGGTAGTAGAAGTCCTTGACCAGGAGTACCTTTGATATATCTCAGAACTCGAAGAGCTGCCTCCCAATGTGGTTTTCTTGGTTCATGCATAAATTCACTAAGCATACGAACTAAATACACTATGTCAGACCTAACAACAGTTAAATATATTAATCTGCCAACCAACCATCTATATTTACTTGGATCAACCAACTTTTCTCCTTCTGTTGAAGAATGTTTTAGATTTTGCTCCATAGGAAATTTTTCTTGACGTGCTCCTGTAAGACCTGTGTCTTGAAGAATGTCTAGAGCATACTTCCTTTGAGACATAAAGATTTCTTTTCTAGACCTAGAAAATTCAATACCTAGGAAATATTTCAAATTTCCTAAATCTTTGATAAGGAATTTCTCGAGTAAACTAGTCTTAAGATGTTGAATTTCTTTAAGATCATTGCCTGTCAACAAAATATCATCAACATAGATAAGAGCTGTAGTGAAAGAAGTACCTTTACTCTTGGTAAATAAAGAGTAATCTGCTTTGGACTGAGTGTAGCCTGCATTTTGTATAGTGGTAGAGAATATGGAGAACCTATTGCGAGAAGCCTGTTTTAAACCATAAAGAGATTTATGGAGCCGACATACTGTATTCTCTCCTTGTCGGCGAATACCTGGTGGTAAAGACATATAGACTTCCTCGTTTAGATTATCATGGAGAAAGGCATTTTGAACATCCAATTGATGAGTGAACCATTTTCGAGCAGTGGCAATAGTGAGTAAGCAACGAAGTGTAGTAAGTTTCGATGTAGGAGAAAATGTCTCTTTGTAATCAACACCTTCAACCTGAGTGTATCCCTTTGCTACCAGTCGAGCTTTATAACGTTCAACATAACCATCAGAGTTGTGTTTCATCATTCATAGCCTACTACAATAATGGGTTGCTAGCTGCCATAATGGGCTGCCAACTGCCTCATTATAGGTTTTAGGTTCTGTCTGAGCTGTAATAAGAACTAGAAAAGCACGTTGTATAGGAGAAAAACGAGAGAATGAAAGGTAATGATGAAGTGGATACCTGGTACCAGTGTTGGAACTTTAGCTAGAGGTTAAATGATTGGCTTCAGAAGACATCTCATAATTATTATAATAAGCTGGAGGTTGTTTGGTACGGGTAGAATGTCGGAGTGGAACTGATGTATCAGGTGGTATAAGATTAGATTTAGTGGGTGAATCTAGTGAATCTAGAACTAATGAATTTGGAGAAGGAATAGAAGGCGGAGGAGACGACAAAGGAATAGAAGGATCATAATGGATGTTTGAGTAGGGTGGATCATGAAATGGTAAAATAGGAGTTGAAGGAGCTAATGTCAAAGTTTGTGAAGCTTATGAAAAAGGAAAATCATCTTCACAAAATTTAACATCATGACTAATAAATAATTGTTTAGATTGCAGGTCATACAACTCGTAACCTTGGTGACCACAAGGATATCCTATGAAAACACAAGGAATTGCCCGAGATTCAAATTTTTGCTTAGGATATACTACAGTTGCATAACACTTGCAACAAAAAACTTCAAGATAGTGAAAGGTAGGTGGTCGTTTGAAGAGTGCTTCAAAGGGTGTCTTGTTAGATAACAATGGTGATGGTGTTCTATTTATAAGATAAACAGTAGTTAAAATGCATTCTCCCCAAAAATTAAGTGAAACCTGTGACTAAAAAAGAGGAGACCTAACTACATTTAGGCTATGACGATGCTTACGTTCTACGACTTCATTTTGTTATTTTGTTGTGGAGTATAGACACAAGTGCACTAAAATTCAATGCCACAAGAAGTAAAAAATAGTTGCAAAGATAGAAACTCAGTCCCATTGTCTGATCTAACTATTAAGATCTTAATACGTAGTATGAAATTGAGTTGGAACTAATTTAACAAAGTTTACTAACCAATGGTGCACTTCTTATGTAATGGCCCAAAAAATAAATAAATAAATAAACAAATAAAAAAAATATTGTAAACAAAAATTATTATTATGTAAAAAAAAATAATAATAATAATAATAATAAATTGATAAATAAGTAAATAAAAACAATTATTCCCTCGTTCCTCTCCACTAACTATAGTCACTTTCCCAATAATCTCTCCGACCTCATAGTTCCTATAGAATGAGACCTCACAGTTTCTGTAGAATGAAACAGAAATGAAAAATGATAGATTTTGAGAAAACAGAAATGCCTCACATCAAATTGATAGGAGATGGGGTTTATAGAGATGATCAAGATTTACATGGGAGAGATTTGAGGTTATCGGTAAGTTATATCTCAGATCTCCTTTTCTTTCCTCCAATTATTTAGTTTTTTAGCAATTTACCTGTTAGAATGATAGTCATGATCTATGGAAAAAAAAAATTAGAGTCGAGATCATGCCTACTAACCTTACAACTCACATATCTTGTCAAGGCGAGGTGAGCTTAAGTCAAGCTGCAGGCTGTCACGGTCATGCTTGTCCAAGGCGTGTTGCCTACAGTTGCATGTCAGATGTCCCAATCATGCTTGTTCAGGACGTGTTGTCCACAGTCGCATTCCCGTTCCAAACCCCTTTACTTACTTTCAAGTTAGATAGGCATTTACTACTATTGTTGCGTTAGTACGGGGGTGTATGACTTGTCAACAAAATCATGTCTACACTCGTTAGAGCTAAAATGCCTCAAAATGTACTATAAGGCATGTGACTAGTTATCAATTCTTCCTATTAGGTTATCTACTATCAAAGTTGTGGTTTTTGTTTTTGTTTTTTTTCTTTTAGCCTATACTATTACTTTCTTACAACAATAACAACAACAAAAAAAAAATCAACCCATTTCTTTGCTCACCATGTCTAAAACACTTTCTTCCAAACATGGCCAAGACTCGATCAAACGTCCTAATTATATATGACTTATGATTTTCATACAGATGAGTTGTTCACTGGGTTAGAATAAGTGTCACACAAGTGCTATCCCACCGCCACAATAGTGCGATTGTGATAAGTGGTATCAAAGCTTAGTTGGCTCCTTGAATCATAGGACACAAACATGTCTGCTGCAAAAGAACTGGGCAAGTCCCAGACTAATCAATTGGTAGAGATCGAAAATTAGTTACTCTACCTAAGTGAAGTTCCTGATGAAATGGCGCTTTTAAAATCTTGCATGAATTTTATTTTTGCTAAAGCCCATAGGATCAATGAGCTGGCAGGTCGCCTTGAGAAACTAATGTCCATGTATTAATGGTTAGGGTCAAGGCCCCAAAAGACGATGCCACAACTTCTAGTGCCTCAAGCGTGGGGATAACTCGACGGGCTTTGTTACTTGGATGGAAGAACATATCGAGGGCTTAGACAATACTCAACAAGCAATCATTCAGATTGTCTAAAAAATATCTAAAATTTTGAGAGTAGCCTTTGGAGTGGTTAGGGATGAAGTGGCCGATTTGAGCGCTAGACAAGTCCTCACCATGAGAGAAGTAGAGAATCAAATCCAAGTTTAAGTTGTAGTCCAATTCAACTAGATAGAGGTCCCGGAGCCGAAGCCTTTTTATGGGGTTCGAGATGCCAAGGCTCTAGAAAATTTTATCTTTGACCTCGAACAATACTTTCAAGCCAAAAATGTCGTAGTATAAGAAGTGAACGTCACATTGGCAAGAATTCATTTAGCCGATGATGCAAAGTTTTGGTGGAGATCCAAGTACGTCACATTCAAGATGGTCAATGTACTGTGGACACTTGGGAGAGTTTAATACAAGAACTCTCTCTTAGTTCTTCCTAGAGAGTGTTGAGATAATCACAAAATAAAGTTTGATTTGATTACCTTGCAGAATGGATCCATCCTATGGGTGGGCATTGATCTTTGGGTAGTTAGTGAAGCAAGCACGTACACCACAACCTTAGGTGACTACGTGGCCTGTGGGACGGATTCGTCAGGTACCTTACATGGATGATGAGCAGACTAGCAATCATCATGTTGTCCCCACCTATTAGAGAGAGTTCTTTGAGTTAGCACCTTAACATCGGACATTGGTTATCGCTACGTATGCTCTTAAGTCTGTGAACAACAAGAGCCTTCCACCTAGAGCCTAGAGTAAAACCTGTGGCCATGTGTGTAAGGATTGGGACTCAATGACTCTAAAAAGACGAGCAAAATATTCATGAAATAAAACAGTTAAAATACAACTTAACAGTTAAAATACAAAATAAGGAACGAACACAAAACATTTAAAACAAGAAGGTGTGGAGGACAACATGTGAAGCTTATGTATGGCACCTACTCCAAAGTCTACTCCCAACCTTGACCAGCTCCTTGTTTAATCGTGTCCATAGGATACCACACTCTTTCTTTTCTTGCTCTGAACGACACGCGGGCCCATTCTCGATGGCGTGACCAAGCGAGTTATGATGGCCGAAAACATCCCAAGACTTGGGATGGCGTCAAGACATATGGACCCTGTCGATGGGGATCGAGATGGCTAGATGAGATGCAACGTTGTATTGAGAGACCTTGGCCCGAGTAGAGCCAAGGTCGAGCCGAATGTCTTGGCCTAGCGTAGAGGCAAGTCGGATGTGTCGCAGACGACTGAACATGCACGCGCAGGCGACATGCGTGGTTGAACAAGCTTGGATTCCGCACAAGAGATGTTTGATTAGCGAAGACATACCTCGCCTAAGGTCCGACGAAGCTACAAAGTCTGGGCAAAAAATAGATATGGGGTTTAATTCCCCTCAAGGCTAGTTGTGAGCGTGTCGGGATCACGACACCGTATAGTAAAAAATGTAGGACCGTGACAGTTGGTATCAAAGCCACACTTTGTGCGTCTAGTCGGGCAAGACAGTCAAGAGAAATGAACCTAAGAGTTGATCGAAGACCTTGCAAGTGTGTTAAGAGTGTCGAAGTGGGCAGGACAGTTGTCGATCGGAATTATAATAAGTTAGGGGTTTAAGCCAAGACTACCCGAAGTTCTGTCGTGTGTCGACACCTCAATATGGGGAGATCTACCCGTCAAGTAAAACTAAGCTCACTTAACGAGAGCTTGTAGTTCCTAAGTGGACAAGACAGATAAAACAGAAAGCGTCATGATAGTGCCTTCCAAAGAACCATTCACATTAGAGGAATAATGTCAGTGGTTGCAAGAAAAGAAGCCAAGAGTCGAGAAAAGACAAGCGTCAGTCAAGTGCAAAAGTTGTATACAATGTAAGTCCTTATGGGGGGACGACCTTGCTGTAAAGAGGCAGCCGAGTTCAAGCGGGGGAGAGCAACATCAATAAGTCCTCACCCCGTAAAAGTGCTAGGACATACGAGCACACGTGTATTTCTTGAGCCACCACCTCAAGGTGGATAACTCCAAAAAAGATGTCAAGACCAATATCCGCTCGAAAAGTGAGCATCAAGCTAGAAGTTCAAGTACAACAATAGCCACACAAAGGTGGAAAAGTACAAAGAGTTGGCCGAAAGACAGCGCCAACAACTGAAGAGACTGTCAAAAAGTTTTGACTTTGCTCAATAGAAGAAGTGGTTGCGACGAAAGAGTGTTGCGGCAAGGCTTGCGAGCCCCACCCCGAGAGGTGCACTAGTTTGTGTAATTCCAAGGACACATACATTGAGGCCAAGGTGGCCACAATAGGCCAAAATGCCCCTTTTAAGTCCATAGCCGTCTGGTGAGTGTCTGCAGAGAGAGTCAGCCTCACCTACAGCTGTGGCAAACATTGAATAGCCAATTCTACGTTGTGAGTCTCGGTGGCCGAGTCCAAGATGGGCGAATAACAGAAATAGGTCCGAAGGGGGATAGTCGTAGATAGTGGTACCAAGCCAAAGTTGAGGAAACTTCACCCAACAACTGACCAACTCAAGAGTCATTATGTGGTGCAACACGACAAAAGAGAAGTCAGAAGCATCCACTTCAACTTGTCCCCAAGTTGGCGGAAGATGTCAGCAAGAATTTCACAATTTTATACTTTTTAAAAACACAACCAATTCAAGTGAGTCGAGTCGTCAATAGTCAGAGAGTTCGAATCGTCATTGAGACGATGCCGAGATTGAGTGGGGGAGAATTTCACAATCAGCGGAGCGAATGCGCCTCGAGAAATTCATCGAGGACTATGACTAAATTAAGTAGTAGAAAATGTCACAATCTGCAATATCTTTTAGCGTTCGATTCCTTCATATTCGAGGAATACGTGTCGCGCAAGTAGGCAGTCTGTGCATTTGGACGAGGAATGAACATGTGTCATATGGTGAGAGGGTCGCGCATCAGCCAACCAATGAGGTTACGCATTCTAGGTAGTCTAACTCGCATTTGGCTCTAGTCCGCATCCAACTTAGCAACCCACATGCGACCTAGTCTAAGACTTGTAACCCGAGCCAATAGTTATGCCAAACCGGTTTAGTTGCGTCACTTCTGGAGCACCATGTGTCGAGCGATAGGCACAATTATGTTATCTAGACGCATGTTGCTAGTCATGCGTATAGGTGTGTGTATTCTACACCATTGCGTGCATAAAGGTGCGTGAGTTCCTCCTTTTTGGCTCGTTTGTCTATTTTTTCGTTCTGATTTCAATACTTACCTTAATTTTACTTGTATTCGAACCTACCAAAGAAATTTATGAAATTTTGGACCTCCTAACATGCAAAAAAATTTAGCTTAGGAAGTCACATGGTAGTCATGCAAGTAACCACATGAATTTTAGAAAGTAATACTTGTAGGAATTGTTTGATAACACATGCATGTTAGAAAAACAAAACCTAGGTGGATAAATTCAGGACGATTGGATAAGCATGAGATTAGTCACCCTTGTTACTGACATAACTTAAACAATCTTTGCATGATGCAATGGACTCTTTTTCTATTACTGATACATAGGTGAAGTAGAAGATGAGAATTTGTATCTATGGCCTTTTGGTTCTCGATGGATACTATCACCCCGTAGAACATATGTGGGCCATATGCATGATTTACCATACAATAACTCAAGGTGATTGAATGGGTGATTCTCCATGTAGAGTATAAGTAGTAGAAATAGAATAAGATGTTGTGAGCGTCAGTTTTCGTACACAATGACCTAGGATGGAATGCCTCTAGTAGTCTGAGCACATTAGAATCGTTAGAGTCGATCGAAGAGTGTAGCCCTAATGCTCCCGACCGAACCAGACTCAAAGAGATGGAACCGAGTTCCCCAGGTACCTCTCATGGGTGATGAGCATGCTAGCACTCACCATGTTGTCCCCACCTATTAGAGAGAGTTCTGTGAGGTATCACCTAAACATTGGACACTAGTTACCGCGGCGTATTCGCCCAAGTTTATGAACAACAAGAGATCTCCACCTAGAGCCTAGAGTAAAACTCGTGATCACAAACTAGGTCGAGGATGCGATGAGAGCCTACAAATAAGTTGCTTACTGGTTATATTTATTTATTCACCCCTTTCCCCTCTTATTTTGTAGGTGTTTCCAAGCTATTGTTCTATTTTTTTAGTCTTTGTATTACATTTTATAATTATATCCCAAATCGTCCCCATTTGTAATAAATTTAAACAAGGTTGTCTTTTAGTTGTATTTAATTTTATAATTTTATTGTGGTATTGTTGGACTAATTTTAATTTTAGTTTTACTTCATTTTATTATTTTATTTTATTTTTATTTATTTTCGCTTTTATTTTTTAGTCTTGATTCGGGTTTCGATGACTCATAATTCAAGTTGTGACACCTTGAATTTTTCATGCCGTGGAGAATATTAAATTATAAATAAAATAATTGTTAAATAATTAATTACAAGACTTTAGGACATAAACCCTAATGGAGGGAGTAGACTTGAAGCTAGAGGATGAGACTATGAATCCTCCCAAAGAGAGGTAGATATCCATGACAAAAACTTCATAACCAAAAAAACTACAAACAAGGGCCCTAGTTTGCTTCATATGCAAGGTGCCCTATTTAGAATCTGAATACCCACAAAGGGTGGCTCCACATGCTTTCCAAGCCAAAGCTTCAAAAATCCATGCAATGGGGACCTTGAAGTACTATTTGTTTTGCGAAAGAGAGTGGGAGAGACAAAAGAGCCAATAGAATGAGGCCTTATGTACATTGATGTCTTGGTTAACTATAGATCGACCAAGAGGAGAATGATCAATTCTAGAGTAATCCACAACTTCATGATAGAGACCAAAGAAAAACACTTGAACACTCTCTAGCATGAAGACACTGGAACGATGAAACTGTCAATTTTGTATTTTTGTAGCCTTATCTATCTCAAAAGTTGCAAAGAGAATTTCAATCAAGATGAATGATTTCAATGTCGTGTTAGGGATAGATATTTTTTCTTAAAGGCAAGGTCATTTCCGTGCCACAAACAAAATGCTTAGTGGTTATGAGGTCAAACCACACGATCATTCAGATCCATGCCTGATAACCAAAAGGGTGAAGATGATATTGATGTTATAATTGAGACTCAATCTTACCCATGATAAATCCACGTTCATCATCATTCCCATTATTAAAGAGGAGGCCTGAGTGAGTAAATTCAAATAGANAAAAAAAAAAAAAAAAAACATCCAAACGAATGAAGAGAATAAGGAGTCGGAAACACAAGTTTCAAAAGGTTTGGAAGTGAAGACAAAGTTCTAATCATGCTGAGATCCGATCAACTTCGATTCCAAAGAATTAAGAATCAGTAGTTGATGCGAAAATACTATAGACCAGTCAAAGTCATGTAAAAGGTATGGAAGGCATCATGTAGGAACCGATTGCTCCCATGGATGAGGACTAGTTATGTTATCCACGTCATAAACTTGAAACATATCCCAATCAAGAAAACACCAATAACAATGCGGCAACACGACCTCCTACCATGATGAAAAATCTCATTACAAAGAAAGTAGAAGAGAGTTTGGTTGAATGATACGACACATTAACCGATCAAGAAAAGACTTATAAAATTTCTTATATCACAATGTTGAGATCGGTTGGAAACGCTTCGAGAGAGCTAAAGTCAGCCTCATTCTACATTGCTTAGTTCGTGAAGAGTTAGTTGATAAAGACGTCAACCAATTGATTGGAGGAGAATATCATAAGCATGCTTGTCAAAGGTCTGTTACCTGTAGTCGCATTCTGGATGTCACTGTCATGTTTGTCCAAGGCGTGTTGTCTGTGGTCTCATGCTCGTTCCAAACCCCTTTTACTTGTTTTCACAGAGTTAGGTCTTTATCATTTCTATTATGTCAATTCGAAGGTATATGACCGTTCACCAAAATCATGTTTATACCTACCAGGATCAAAATGCCTCAAAATGTACTATAGGGGGATGTGACAAGTTTTCAATTCTTTCTATCCAAGCTATATGTAAGTCCTAATAGTTGCTTAAGACGCCCAATCTTTCTATTCATAAGATATCTCTCTCTCAACCCTCACTTATTTTACATTTTCATCGATCTCTCTCTCCCTCCATCCCTCGATTTGCGGGCTCTACACCAATTAGATTTTAGTTCATTAATTTAAAAGGATCTAAGTCTAGTTTACAAACTTTCAACTACTTCTAGTGTGGTTTAATGATTTTTACAAAAATAAAAGTGATAAAAGGAAAGAACCTATCATAGTGATAATTGGGTTCAATTTAATCAAAGGAGAAAAGAGATGTCTATCATATTGATACAAATCTATCATTAAGCGAGCATTAAAAAAAAAAAAGTCTAATAAATGATAAAAAAGAATTGTTGATAGATATAAAAACAACATATTATTTATAGACTTTAAGACTTCCAAAAATGTAACATTTGTAAATTATTTATTTGTGTGATGCATTTGTAAATTTATTGGATAGTTACAAATACGACAAACAATTCTGTCTCTCATTATTTGTGACATCTTTGCAAATAAAAAGTCACCAACATTCTATTACATCACTAACAATGACATGATAAAAAAGACTGAAAAATAAATAATAGCGTTTTGTCGATTATATCTCTTTATTATTTTTATTATAATATAGAATCCGTATCTAAACATATAAACACCTAAAAGTATAAGGAAATTTTATTATTATAGTAGGACGTTGAGAAGCCAATGAAACAGATAATGTTACATTGCATAATTCTTCAGGTGACCCAAACAATTAATTAAACATCCATAATCGGTTGGAAAAATTAGGGTTTTTTTTAGTTAAAATCTTCCTATCCCTTTTCAAGTTAAAACAAAAATCATATTGACAAATAAACTTTTTTTTTTATTTAATAATTTTAAAAATGAGAGATCAATCACTAAAATGACAATTAGTGTCTTATCTTATATAATAGATTTAAATTTAAAAATTAAATTTACATACATAACATGTCTAATTAAAAATGGTTAAACCATATAAAAACAATAATGGTTAAACATAACAATAATAAAATAGTACACGAGACACATAAGTTAAAACTAGAGTTAGAAGGGTAAGCATTAACCTATAAATATCACTTCACACCTCTTCTATTATCCTATCACTTNTATCTATGGCCTTTTGGTTCTCGATGGATACTATCACCCCGTAGAACATATGTGGGCCATATGCATGATTTACCATACAATAACTCAAGGTGATTGAATGGGTGATTCTCCATGTAGAGTATAAGTAGTAGAAATAGAATAAGATGTTGTGAGCGTCAGTTTTCGTACACAATGACCTAGGATGGAATGCCTCTAGTAGTCTGAGCACATTAGAATCGTTAGAGTCGATCGAAGAGTGTAGCCCTAATGCTCCCGACCGAACCAGACTCAAAGAGATGGAACCGAGTTCCCCAGGTACCTCTCATGGGTGATGAGCATGCTAGCACTCACCATGTTGTCCCCACCTATTAGAGAGAGTTCTGTGAGGTATCACCTAAACATTGGACACTAGTTACCGCGGCGTATTCGCCCAAGTTTATGAACAACAAGAGATCTCCACCTAGAGCCTAGAGTAAAACTCGTGATCACAAACTAGGTCGAGGATGCGATGAGAGCCTACAAATAAGTTGCTTACTGGTTATATTTATTTATTCACCCCTTTCCCCTCTTATTTTGTAGGTGTTTCCAAGCTATTGTTCTATTTTTTTAGTCTTTGTATTACATTTTATAATTATATCCCAAATCGTCCCCATTTGTAATAAATTTAAACAAGGTTGTCTTTTAGTTGTATTTAATTTTATAATTTTATTGTGGTATTGTTGGACTAATTTTAATTTTAGTTTTACTTCATTTTATTATTTTATTTTATTTTTATTTATTTTCGCTTTTATTTTTTAGTCTTGATTCGGGTTTCGATGACTCATAATTCAAGTTGTGACACCTTGAATTTTTCATGCCGTGGAGAATATTAAATTATAAATAAAATAATTGTTAAATAATTAATTACAAGACTTTAGGACATAAACCCTAATGGAGGGAGTAGACTTGAAGCTAGAGGATGAGACTATGAATCCTCCCAAAGAGAGGTAGATATCCATGACAAAAACTTCATAACCAAAAAAACTACAAACAAGGGCCCTAGTTTGCTTCATATGCAAGGTGCCCTATTTAGAATCTGAATACCCACAAAGGGTGGCTCCACATGCTTTCCAAGCCAAAGCTTCAAAAATCCATGCAATGGGGACCTTGAAGTACTATTTGTTTTGCGAAAGAGAGTGGGAGAGACAAAAGAGCCAATAGAATGAGGCCTTATGTACATTGATGTCTTGGTTAACTATAGATCGACCAAGAGGAGAATGATCAATTCTAGAGTAATCCACAACTTCATGATAGAGACCAAAGAAAAACACTTGAACACTCTCTAGCATGAAGACACTGGAACGATGAAACTGTCAATTTTGTATTTTTGTAGCCTTATCTATCTCAAAAGTTGCAAAGAGAATTTCAATCAAGATGAATGATTTCAATGTCGTGTTAGGGATAGATATTTTTTCTTAAAGGCAAGGTCATTTCCGTGCCACAAACAAAATGCTTAGTGGTTATGAGGTCAAACCACACGATCATTCAGATCCATGCCTGATAACCAAAAGGGTGAAGATGATATTGATGTTATAATTGAGACTCAATCTTACCCATGATAAATCCACGTTCATCATCATTCCCATTATTAAAGAGGAGGCCTGAGTGAGTAAATTCAAATAGAAACCTTGTAGTCACTAAAGAAAAACATCACAACATAAGGCTTCCCTACCTAGAGTGATAGATCTAAAATTGATTTAGTATTAGAGATGAGATCGTCTATTACAAATATGTGTCGTATGTCTCAACTGGAGCTAGCTAAAATTCATAAATAGTTAAATGACTTGTTGAATGTCAAATTTGTTAGTGATCACTCGAATACTGGGGAGAAGTCCAAGCGAATACCTCCACCAAAAGGTGGAGACAAATCTCCAAAGGAACTAGTGTATAATTAGAAAAAAAAAAAAAAAAAAAACCAAACGAATGAAGAGAATAAGGAGTCGGAAACACAAGTTTCAAAAGGTTTGGAAGTGAAGACAAAGTTCTAATCATGCTGAGATCCGATCAACTTCGATTCCAAAGAATTAAGAATCAGTAGTTGATGCGAAAATACTATAGACCAGTCAAAGTCATGTAAAAGGTATGGAAGGCATCATGTAGGAACCGATTGCTCCCATGGATGAGGACTAGTTATGTTATCCACGTCATAAACTTGAAACATATCCCAATCAAGAAAACACCAATAACAATGCGGCAACACGACCTCCTACCATGATGAAAAATCTCATTACAAAGAAAGTAGAAGAGAGTTTGGTTGAATGATACGACACATTAACCGATCAAGAAAAGACTTATAAAATTTCTTATATCACAATGTTGAGATCGGTTGGAAACGCTTCGAGAGAGCTAAAGTCAGCCTCATTCTACATTGCTTAGTTCGTGAAGAGTTAGTTGATAAAGACGTCAACCAATTGATTGGAGGAGAATATCATAAGCATGCTTGTCAAAGGTCTGTTACCTGTAGTCGCATTCTGGATGTCACTGTCATGTTTGTCCAAGGCGTGTTGTCTGTGGTCTCATGCTCGTTCCAAACCCCTTTTACTTGTTTTCACAGAGTTAGGTCTTTATCATTTCTATTATGTCAATTCGAAGGTATATGACCGTTCACCAAAATCATGTTTATACCTACCAGGATCAAAATGCCTCAAAATGTACTATAGGGGGATGTGACAAGTTTTCAATTCTTTCTATCCAAGCTATATGTAAGTCCTAATAGTTGCTTAAGACGCCCAATCTTTCTATTCATAAGATATCTCTCTCTCAACCCTCACTTATTTTACATTTTCATCGATCTCTCTCTCCCTCCATCCCTCGATTTGCGGGCTCTACACCAATTAGATTTTAGTTCATTAATTTAAAAGGATCTAAGTCTAGTTTACAAACTTTCAACTACTTCTAGTGTGGTTTAATGATTTTTACAAAAATAAAAGTGATAAAAGGAAAGAACCTATCATAGTGATAATTGGGTTCAATTTAATCAAAGGAGAAAAGAGATGTCTATCATATTGATACAAATCTATCATTAAGCGAGCATTAAAAAAAAAAAAAGTCTAATAAATGATAAAAAAGAATTGTTGATAGATATAAAAACAACATATTATTTATAGACTTTAAGACTTCCAAAAATGTAACATTTGTAAATTATTTATTTGTGTGATGCATTTGTAAATTTATTGGATAGTTACAAATACGACAAACAATTCTGTCTCTCATTATTTGTGACATCTTTGCAAATAAAAAGTCACCAACATTCTATTACATCACTAACAATGACATGATAAAAAAGACTGAAAAATAAATAATAGCGTTTTGTCGATTATATCTCTTTATTATTTTTATTATAATATAGAATCCGTATCTAAACATATAAACACCTAAAAGTATAAGGAAATTTTATTATTATAGTAGGACGTTGAGAAGCCAATGAAACAGATAATGTTACATTGCATAATTCTTCAGGTGACCCAAACAATTAATTAAACATCCATAATCGGTTGGAAAAATTAGGGTTTTTTTTAGTTAAAATCTTCCTATCCCTTTTCAAGTTAAAACAAAAATCATATTGACAAATAAACTTTTTTTTTTATTTAATAATTTTAAAAATGAGAGATCAATCACTAAAATGACAATTAGTGTCTTATCTTATATAATAGATTTAAATTTAAAAATTAAATTTACATACATAACATGTCTAATTAAAAATGGTTAAACCATATAAAAACAATAATGGTTAAACATAACAATAATAAAATAG
>NW_019272476.1:0-27760 GCF_002738345.1 Cucurbita maxima | reverse complement strand
TCGAGAGGACAGCCAGGGCCGTTGGTGCCGGGAATGAACGTGCAACCGGAGGGGCCAGAGGGTGGCACTCTGACCCTCTGAAGAGACTGCAGCTTCAACTTCATCTCCAGTTCCAGTTCCCTTCTTCTCACCATTGCTGGCTTCTCATGCAGTGTCCTACCAGCTGCGTTTGGCAGAAGCTGCAAGAGAAAAAGAATGAAAGCCATTGACAGAGTTATGTGCAGAACTCCCATATTTGTATTTGTTTTTCTTTCCGTTTCGAGGAGTTTAATGTAAGAAAAGTTGAGTTTGTTGATGGGGTTTTGCAATGATATTTATAGTAACAAGAACAGTGTCAACTTTTGGATAATTCTACAAGCTGCAAGGTTTTGACCAAAACCTCGACATAAGCAAATGCGTCCTGTCCTAACTACTAATATGGCAAGTTATCTTTGAATTGATAACATTGATGATATGATATGTATGCATAAGGCATGATGTATAGCAACATTATAAGAACGAGCCGAAAGCTAAAGACTTTCTTGAGCGAACCCCGTCAACAAACTCAACTTTTCTTACATTAAACTCCTCGAGACGGGGTTCGCTCGAGGAAGTTTCCAGCAAGAGTCAAAAGGGAAGAACTTTGTTTTGCTTTGCTCGTTTAGCAACAGGGATTTGTCTGTGGTGAGATTTCAGGATATTGTTCGTGTACGAGCGCTTTAACCAGTTGAGTAAATAGGGAGAAAACTCGAAAAGGGTAGTAATCGAAACCTCAACAACACGACTAAATTTGTATTTAAGGCTAAAAGAGGTGGGAAAAACACTCTTTACAAATTGTGTTCTTATGAGAAGGATAGCAACCCCACTCCAAATCCAAGACCCCAACAACTTCCTGGTACATTATTACAGTGGATAGTACTCACGAACTCTACGCAAGGCAAGGCAAATTCCGGCCATGTTTGCTTCTTACGTTAGTCAGTGCCCATCTGACGGTCGAAACGCACTGTAGCCATTGATGCCATGGGCCATATTTGAGTATTCTGGGTTAAGATATTGGTAACCATCAAAGTCTAAAGACCTTGTCCCAAGTACAGAGAGATCAGAAGCTGCGCGCCAATTTGGAATCAACCCATCAATCTGGCCATTTAAGTGCTGCTGTTGTTGACTCGAAGGTGGAATAAAATCCATGCCTGGTTCGTAACGACTGATGGAAGAGCCATACCCCCATTGGAACCTGCCATTTTGATAACTCTGTGTCCGCTCGAACCTGCAAGAGCTCGTGGAGGACCCTACATCGCCAGCCTTCCCCACCATGTCACCAGGAAGAGAGAACTGTCTGTTCAACAGACTTGGGCCATTGCCAAGAGAGTTGAACATTGAGCCGTCTCTAGATGAAATCCCAACAATGTTTTCGTCATCAAGAAGATCGTTGATTATATCAAGGTGAGGGAACTCCTCAGCGAAACCTTGGAGCTGTCGACCAGATGTACAAGCTGAGAGCTCTGCTGACAGAAGTTCATGTGTCGAACCACGAATTTGTTTCTTGTATAAATCTTGAACATCATCAAGTAGAGAAGAATTGTAATGCATGCTCCTAACAGCTTCCCTCTGTGAACCCTCTACCCACTGGGGACTGTTCGGTAAGACATCTCGAGTTACCATACCAAAAGGAAAATTCGATCTAACAGCACTCAGATCCGACCTGTCAGAGTTGTGTGGTACAAACATGGGTGAAGAAACCATAGCAGATGTCAAAGAGAAGGCTGAAGATGGGCTCACGCCTGAGGATGAAGTGCTCAGATGAACATATCCAGCACCGCTGGGAGCTGCATGGTTTCCAATTATGGCATTCCTATAAGACTGGGGAGCATAACTATGTGTTGCTGGAGCAAGGTCTGGACCTAACCGACCAGCTGCACTCACGGAACGAGCAAGCAATGGGGATGTATGAACCACATTAACAACGGGTGCTGCAGCTCTTGGACCGAGAATCAGAGGTGCACTAGAAGGCCTTGACATCATAGGAGATTGCTGTGAGGTAGCCTTTTCAGTTGGTTTTGGAATTGTAGACTTCTGAGCCTCTGATTTTATTGCACTTACCACATAGGCTGAGGTTACAGGCACAGCCTTCTCCACGCTAGTTGAGGAAGATGGATTAATTTGAATGGGATCAACAGTACCAATACTCTGATTGCTTAACCTCTGTTCAACAATCGATGGCAAATGATCCTGGTGGTTCTGAGGGGAGGATGGTACAGCTGCCGACGCATCTCTAAGTATCCTTTCCATATCGACCTGGTTTTTAGAGCTTTGTTCCTTCGGCAACGAAATAGCCTTTTCTTCCTACAGAAAGAACAAACTAAAAGTTAAAAATGGACACGACACTACAAATATTTGATCAAATATGAATTATCCTTCCAAGTCCGTTCTCAAACTCGAAACTGAAAAAGTCTGAACTTGAACCAATTAAACATGATAGTAATTTAGAAATTAGTCTCAAGAAAAATTTGAACACAAAATAACACACCACATCAATAACAAATAAAGGAACGCAGCCTGAACGTGGCAACATCTACCGACGCTCTTCTTTTTTTCTTTCTTTTTTCCCTCGAGTTTGATGCGCCATTTCATTTTATTCAGTCTAGAAGTTTTATATTTATATATTTGAAACGGGTTAGGTGCGACCTTCTTAGCAGCCTGCTGTTCGACCCTTTTCATTTTACCCCGGGGAGAATGATTAACGGCCATAGGATCAGACTTTTTAGACTTGTTACTACCACAAGCATCACTTTGGTCTTCTATGCCAGCTGTAATCACTGATGACTGACTATCCACGTCGTTGGCACAGAAGCTCCGATCATATACTACATCCTTCTGCCGATTCTTTCCTCTGCAAAATCAAATATGCAGATCACTACATATCCTGAGGCATTTACAAAGAAATATCTGATCACTTACATGCTAGGTGATTTCTGCTTTTTGTAGTTGTGAAAGGAATTCTCCTTATAAGACGCATTCATTACCACAGATGGAATAGAATCAGTAGAACATGTAGAAGAGCTATCATCCATGATAGACAGCTTCTTGTCGGATAAGGGCGTTTGTGCAGAAGACAGACTACCAATGCCACTGCTACTTGCTTCCGTTGAAGGATGAACTTCTGATGTGTCCGTGTCCGAATTAACAGCATTGGCATCTCTGTCTTCTGAATCAGGCTGAAGTACTTCGCCAACCCCTTCAACTGAATCAGAGACATCCGATACAACTTCAGGTAAGTCAGACTTTTCAAGCACGGGCTGCACCTCATCCACTATGGCATCTTCCTCCTTCCCATTGCAAGGATTTACTTGTTCTCTGATCAGTGCAGCCACATTTGCCCGTTCTTCTCTCCCTTTATCCTTGCTTTTGCGGTTATTTCGTTTTTGTTTAGCCTGTTGAAAGAAACGACATAAGATAATGAGGAAATTATTGATAACAAGATAGATCGGTACAGGCAGAAAAGAACATTGGAAAAAAGAGTAAGGCCGGAGGAAAATGGATTAAAAGAGAGTTAATAATTCGACTGATGTGACACCTGTTTTTTCTTCGATTTCTTATCCTTTTCTGAAGCTAATCGTCTCGCCTTTTGTTCACTTTCAGCCTGCCATGCTGCCTCTTCTTCACGAATGAGTTCCTCTTGCCTTTTCAATGCAACTGCCTCCTGATAGGCAACTTCAACTTTACTGCTGAGTAAGGAGAGAAAAGTAAATATACCATTCAACTTCAAGTTAGCAATTTGAATCATATTTGATTTGAGAAACTGAGAATCATGCAGCAAGCTTCTTTTTTCAATAAACTTAGGGAAGACATTTGTGCAACACTAAAACATAAATTTTTCCTGAGAGAACATGCCACAAAAGCCAACACTTTTTCGCAACATCTTTATGGCAATCATTGGCCTTCGCTATATAATTTTTTTTTAAGACAACGACAGTAAGCTAATGCAAAAATAGCATCCTCAATGACAAGTAAAGGAATTGAAAGAATTTTCCGACATTTATGAAGTTATTACATGCTAGTACACTAGTTGAAACAAGGCTTCCAGAAAACTAGTTTTGGACATAAAACTGTACTATTTCAGATCACATTTGCAGAATAAGGCAAAAGACAAGAGTTGCTGGATTATGTGAAGAGATAATAAAAGCACAATACCTAAATATATGGGCAAGAACAAATATTTCCACAGTCCTACGACCCAGTTCTGTAAGACGCCCTTCATCACGTTCAATGGAATCTTTGGTAAAGTCTTCTCCAGAGCTACCATCCTGCAGACAGAGTTTATGGTTTATTCAGCCAACTCCAACATTATTAGGTATGTGAATTATGACTTAAGAATCCTTGTTCCTAACCAATCATAAAATCAATGCAAAAAGAATTGTGTATTCGTCACCAAGGGGTGTCTGGCCACAATTTAACTCACAAGTTTGTTATCAGGACTAACATAACCATTATCGTCATAAAAATAGGGTAACAAACAAATCAAATAACATAACTATCATTTTACTTGTACCCCAGACCTATCCACTTTTAACCCTAAAGATTTTGACGAGCATTATTGATCAGGCATTCACCTTTGTACGATTTTGTGGGCCTTTCTCATCTTTTGGTGGTAATGGTTCCACAGCAGCCCTCTCGAGCAGAGATAGAACATCATCCACCAAAACAAATGTGTCTTTATCTATGTGAACTATTGGAGCTGGCATCTCTTCAGCATCTAATAGTTTTGCTTTCCCCTTCTTATTCTTGGTATGCCCTTCAAGAGCCTTCAATCCACTGTATAATGAGTCCATTACTAAAGTAGATGTCACCTCCTTCTCAATAAAGAAGTGTTTTACAACAACTTTTAGAATTGCATCGGTCCTTTCCCTAGACATGCGTCGCCTAGCATTCTGGTCAATTCCCAACCAGAAAGCTCGAAAACTGTAAGAAATAAAAATGATAGTCAATAAAAAAGTCACTAATAATAACAACAACAATAATATGTGATAATGAAGTTTTCTCAGGGTGGAAGATCCAAAAAGGCAAAATTTTTGTGGAATTATGCAGCTAGAGCGTTGTTGTGGTACATTTGGTTAGAGAGATAATGATATGCAACGCTTCTATTTGCAGAAGGGATTTTCTTAATACACAAAAAGAAAATGTCTAAACTTGGTAATATATGCATAAGAACATGGAACGCTTTAATTTGTACCTAGACTGAGAGAATTTTGTAGTACAAACTTTTCAGGGACTTCGGTGTAAGATTTCATTTAAAGAGAATTTCAACGTTTTCCTTCGGTTGGTTTATTCATTTGGGGAAAGGAGCCAAGTATTTCATCCAAAAGTGAGGGTAATAGAAAGGAGAGAAAGCGGAAGCCTACTTAGCCATAGAAGTTACAGAAACTCTCCAATTGACTTCAATATCAAAAGATCGCAATTACAAAAGCTCTAAAAGAGACAGCATCATCTAGAAACTCAAACAACAAGTTTATAAAGGATCTGCTGAGTGGACAACATATTTACAAAGGTTCACACTCCCTTCCAATCAATGGCTCCAGAGAATCACCTCCATGAAGAGCCTGCAGAAAGTCTCTCTCTTCTTAAAAATCTCCGTATGAAAAATACGTCCCACAAAAAGTCCTTGAAATTAGGTATAAACAAATTCATTCACTACGGGACAGGGATATGTCAAACTGATTAAATTCACAGTATGATCATGCAAATCTTCCGGAGAACCTTCAATTCTGTTTTTCTAATTATTTTTAACGTAAAGGATGCCTTAATTCTGATTCCCTTGTAGATGTCTACCTTATATACAGCTTCTGATCTAAGGAAAAAAGTAGACAAATATTTATAATATTTTCCTTCACAAACTCAGAGGATCCAATAACAATGAAAAGTCTCTAGAATAGATTCCAGACACCTTGTTTACAGATAGTACTCACGATCAATTTTTCTAATGTAATTGAGTGAGTGATAAACAATGAAAAACAAGACTACCTTGACCATCGAGCTTTATCAGCTATCAGCTTCCCCAGCTTACTTCTTCTCTCTTCCACAAAACGTCGGCATATCTGCTCAACATTTGTCAAATAAACCCTAACAAGTTCTCTCCTATATTGACAATCAAGGCAACGAAAAGGCCGGTCAGCTCTCTCCCTGCAAGACAAAATTCAGACACATGAAATTTCAAACATATTTGAGAACTCAAGACTCAAAGGTTTCATTTCCAAAGAGAAAACCCAATGAAAACTTAGACATCCCAGTCAAACTGTGGCCAATATAGGGTTTTGACTAAAGACCAACTTAGACTATGAACTCTTTTTTTCCTCTCTCGGTAGGGGCCTAGAAGACGAAACAGTTCAAGCTTTCAAAACTAAAAATAATAATAAGAATGAATTCATTTAACTAACTGAACAAATGAAAATAGCAGTTGTCTGGTAATAAGGAGGTAGCCTAAAAAATATTTAAAGAACTAAAACTTTTTTAGTTTGAGTGTGACATGCAATGGACTCTGAGTCTGTCGACGTTCCGTTGATAAAACATAAGGGTCATTGATTACCATTGGAAACATACTTAACATGCTAGAAAGCAAGGAAAATAGAACATCACACAGAATTTGCAAGAATATATCAGCGATCTAGGAGTAATAATCATTATTAATCATAATAGAAATTACCTAATCACTTGAACTTGTGCCTTTATTATGAGAGTGTCAGAGTCAATAAAACCATCTAATACTTTAGAAAGCTCCATGAACTTTTTCCATCCCCAGTCATGTTCTTTCTTCCAGAACCGATGTAACGTATCTGGACAACATATATATATATTTTTTTTTATTTCACTAGTTAAGGTAAGTGGTAACAACAAAAACTTGAAAAGCAATGTAACAGAACTAACCAGAATATTTTGATTTCTTTGGGTCCTTATTCACCACTGCTATAGTAAACTGTGCAAAATGGCTCCAACCTGTTTAGCAAAGAAAAGATATTGAAGGTGATTAAACAAATTGAAAATAAGGATAGTGCTTAATAAATACAATTCAAACAGAACAGTACCTGGAAGGAGTTTATCATGATTTGCGACACAAAGAAACAGAGAGAGATGATTGCAGACATCACAGCCCTGAGGATATATTAAAATGTACCTGCAACAAGATTGTACAGCTTATCAAAACTAAAGGTAGGTGTGTGGGTGACCAATTTCCAAAATGCATGTTCATACAAGAAACATGCATAAATCCATAGGTATTTTGCCACTACTAATGGATCAATCCTCAACCATCGTCATGTGGAGAAAAGTGCATATAGAAACAAAGGCATCAAAAATTTTCTCATTAATATCACACAAAAATAGTTCTCAACTTTCTAGTAGGATATTGACTACCACTACCAAAGTAAGTCAGATTGAACACCACGATGAGAAACTAAGAACGAGAATCAATCAATAATTGAAGATATAACATCCCAGAGTAAAATATAATTTCAGACATCAAAAGGATAAAAAAAAAAAAGTTATCAGGTCAGTAGAAGGATGCGAAGATATTGGCCTGGAATTCCATGTAAAAAATACACGCGACATACAAAAAAGAAAACCACAAACTGTTGAATATTTCAGAAGGGATAGAAAATTCACATACCATTTGTAGCCCCCAACCTCAAATGCATTACTTCTGAGTTCTCGTTTGTTAAGTTGAGAAAATTTTTCTATCTTCCATGTATGTTTTCCATACAATTCAGAAGGTTTTGTTCCTACAAAAAAGATGGGATAGAAATATGAGTAAATGTTTACAGAGTATGAAGATATCTGATATATTAAATCATCCAAGCGGCAACTTTTTTAGCACAATACAAACCAGAACAGCTATCGTGAGAAGGGAGAGAGGGATCAGAGAAAGAGATCAACACCACAACCCAGATATTTGAAATAAGAGACCAAGATACACAAAATAAATATCACAAAAGTTAAAACGAAATGAGCTATCATAAGGTTCTGGCCATGTACATGACTGATATGAAACATCAATTGATGCACCTCACGCAGATTAGATATGTCAGAATTCATTGTCCAAGCTTCTATCATGAGAAATCTAAAGAGCCCATAATATTTCACAACTTTTCCCTGTTCATTGCACTTGTTCCAGCTTACTTAAGAGCTTCTAGGAGAATCTCATTGCTAGACAAAGCACTCCCGCAAATATAAATCACAGAAAAAACAAGTATGGAAGCACAAATAACAAGCATACCAGCTTCTTCTTCTTCTTCATCATCATCGGTGTCCCAGTATGGCGGTGAAGTTGATGGCGTTCCATTTTCCACTTGCTCAGAAGACCTCCATTCAGCCAATGCTTCTCCAGACTGACTGTGATGCCCATTTGCAAAACTCTCCACAGACCTCATCCCTATAGCCTCATCACTAACGGCACCAGCCATCTTCTTCTCAAGAGAAATAACTCTGCTCACAATCTGCTCCTCCAACTAAATGATGCAAAACACCAGGAGACGTCAAAATCAAAACCAGGGGAAAATAACACATAGAGTTAATACAGGTATCAGTCTTTTCAGAACGCCCAAAAATCATTTTCATTCAATCTCGTTAATTTCAAATGAAACCAAACCGACCCCTCTTCTTACAGCTGTTGAAACCCAATATAACCTACCTGGTATCAACAAAAAAAACCATCACTCTTAAAGTCGAAAGATTCAGAAGGTGAGTCAATAATTAAGCTAAACACGAACCCCAGAAGAAAAACAAGCCGACAAGAGCTAGAGAAAAGAAACGGAAAACAAACATGAAAACCTCCAAAATAGGAGAACATCAGAGAAACATAAACCTCGGGAAGAAAGGGAAGTAATCATTGTTATAATAAGCGATGATCGGAGAAAGGCAATCGGGATGAAAAACCCCCAATCCAATTAAAACCCTACAGCAAAAGGGAGAAAAGAATTGGGAGGAAAAGAAAAAGCGAAATGAACGATGTTCGATAGAACATCGGGGAGATCAGGTGAGCATACAAACCTTGGAGGAGTGGCAGAGGTGGGAGAAGAGGCAATGGAAGCTGAGAGTGTCTGAAGGGAGACAGAGAGAGAAAAATGGGGGAAGACAGAGACGGAAAGAGAGAGAACTAGAAAAAAGGAAGAAGGTCGAAGGAGAAGAAAAATAGAGATAGAAAGAGAGAGGTAAGGCGGAACCCAAAAGGAAAATCATAATTTAATTAAATTAAAAAATAAACTCCATTTTGTCTTGGAAAATAATAATTATTATTTTTTAAATAAACAAAAATAAAAATGCCGAGAAAAAACACGAATCTTTGTGTTTTATTATTATTGTTGTTATTTTTTATATTCGTGTTTTAGGAATAGGTTGCCGGTAGGTTTTTTAATTAAGGGAAAATAATGAAAATAAAAAATAAAAAGAATATTATTATTCTAATTTATTTATTTATTTATTTATTTATTTATATTAGGGTCGGTGAAGGGGGCAGACTCCAGAGCAGAGGCTAGGAAATGGGTTCCATCGTGGATCCCTACTGGAAATATAAAGCCATTTTATTTTCTCCACTTACTATTTGGACGACGGTGTTTCTTGCTAGGGTTTTGTCGTTATGGGCCTTACCTTATCTTGTTGGGCTCAATTGGGCTTTCCTTATATTGTTTTCATTTGGGCCTTCACATTACTTCATTATTGATTTTTCATGTTTTCCAAGTCGCTCCATTTATATATATTAAAAAAATAAATTAGTTAATTTTGAGATTAAATATTAGCTTGGTTTTTAATTTGTAAAAACAGTATTAATATTAAAATTAAACTTTTTGAAATTATATTAGTTAATGAAATATATTGGTTTGATTTTTTGTATTTTATTCGCAATTGTTTTATAAATATTATATTAAAAAAATGAAAAACTATAGAATAACTATTTTTTAAAAGAATAATAAATGAGTAAAAATTATTCTCTAGAATTTAATCCCAAACTTACTTTTATCTTCGTATAAATAAATAAACAAACAAATAAAATGTCAGGTGAGTCTAAATTAATATTCTCGTCAACTAACTTTTAATTTTAATTTTTGAATCTTTTGAAATATTCTTAAATGCTCCGAAGACTTATATACAAAATTTTAGGGATAAATAACATCAACTTTAAACTTAGAAGGTCAAAAATGTATATTTCATAAATGTCTGGGCTATTTATGGCCCATTTAGACATGATGTTCAAAATGGGCCGATAGCCCATTTAGTTGGCCCAATAGCGGAGGAGAGAGAAAGTGGAATTGGAGGGAAGCCGAACTTCAAAATGGGAAGCCGCGCCTTTCCCATTTGCATTTTCATTTCCCCAGAATTATCCTTAGAGAAAGAAAAAAAAAAAAAAAAAAGGGATCAAGATCCTCTCAATTCAATTGCTACATTTCGAAATTCGGAGGCATCTCACCATGGAACCCTCTGCAATTAGTCTCATTATAGTTCAAGGCCCTCGCGAGGGCGAAACCCTAGATTTTCGACCTGGATCGACGATTCGAATCGGTCGCCTTGTTCGAGGCAACTCCATTGCCATCAAAGACGCCGGCATCTCCACCAAGCACCTCTCTATTGAATCCAAGTCTATTGCAGGCAAGTGGGTGCTTCGGGACCTCGATTCTTCTAATGGAACCTTTGTTAACGACACCAAGCTTCCTCCACAATACGCCTTCGTTCTAAACGATGGCGACACCATTAAATTCGGTGAGTTGACTTCCATTTTAGTTAGATTAAACAGTAATGAAGAGTGTCAGTCGAGGCGAAATCCAAGGCGGAAGGCTGCTGAGAAGTGTAATGGTTCGGATATGGTGGGATCAGTTGCTGAAATTGGGAGTCGAAGAGGAAAGGTCGTGGAAGAGATCAGCGTACTTATGGGAGCTAATGACGCGACGTTGGAGAGTGGAAGATGTCCAAGGGGGAGAAAAGGCAGGGGTGTGAAAGGTGATATTACTAGCCAAGTACCGGACTGCAAGAAAATTGAGAGCAATTTAGATGTGGGAAGAGCGCCAGAAAATGTGAGCGACATTGGAAACGAATCCAGCCAGAAGATTATTACTAGAAGTACCCGTGGAACGAAAAACATTGTGTCTGTGGCCACAGATTCAGTTCTTGAGAGTGTTCCCGAGAATTCATGTGTGGGTGCTGAAGTAAAGGCTGTGGCAAAAAAGACGAGAGCAGGAACTAGAGGAAGAAAGAAATTGCAAAAGGAGCCACCGGATGAAAGCGAAACATGCAGTGGGTCTAGCCCTCATGAGGTTTGTGATCGAGATGAAAGCGAAAATGTACGTATTATTTCAGTAAATTGCGAAGAGGTTGATGACCGGAGAGCTTCTCACGATGAGGACTTTCTTTGTAAGGCTGAGAAGGCGCCAGATTTGAAGAAGATGACACTTGGGGAGTGGTTTGATTATTTGGAGACCCATTTGCCTAAACAAATCATTGATGCAACTGAAGAGATAATTTCTGGTATGAGAATTAAATCTGCACAAGTACGGGAGTATGTTGCACAGCAAAAGTCTGAGAATTGCCGGGGAGGTTAGTGCAAGGAAAAACACTGATGTACGAGGTAACCCTTTTGCTTTCTCATTTGATTTAACATTTTGTACAGATCCTTTTTGTTAAAGACACCTTCTTGATCCTTTAATATATCATTTATGATGTCCCGCGTGAAATTTCACTGTTTATGTGTCAATCAATTTAGATGGCGACTTTCTCTGGCTTAGACATATAGCTTTAGTTGGATTTGGAACTGTATCTGGGGTGATTATTTTTGAAAACTGATGAAAGTTTTCCTTCACTGAAGCTAGGAAACGACATGTTGATTTAATGGCTTTGAAACTCTCCATGTAGCCATAACAAGCATTGTAATTTATGAGAAACTATCATAGAAATTTGAGCTTGTGTATTAGATGTTTGTTAATTAATATGAAAATACTTTTTTGAGTGTCTGATTTCTCCCCGTGAAAGATAATGTGGTTCCTCTGTCCATGTACACCACATTATGATGAATGATTGTTGTATATCCTCTTCCTTTGCGTGATCTGAGATCCAATCCCAATAGTCATATGTCCTCAAACCATCCCTACGAACATATTGAATAAGTAGGTGGGTTTTGGTTGTTACAAATGGTAACAGAGTTAGACACCGGGTGGTGGGCCAGTGAAGACTGTGGGTCTTGAACAGGGTAGATTGTGAGATTGCACATCAATTAGAGAGGGGAATGAGTGACAGCGAGGACATGGGGCCCCGAAGGGATAAGAATTGTTTTCTTTTTGTTCCTGCAAAACACAAATGATAGGCTCCCTTGACAAAGAACATTCCTACACGCCATATGATCTCATCATCACTTCGAATACTCCTCAAAGGGATGTTTATTATAGTCTCCGGACAAATCACTGTCAGTTAGCGCATATAGTCCATTGCCTAATGTTTAAACTCCAAAGAGCCCAAATCATTTCACATCTTTCCTCCCTACCCTTTTGCATTTGTCCCAACTTGCTTAAGAGCTCTAGGAGAATGTCATTGCTGGGAAAAACACCCTCACAAACATAAGGCACAGAAATATCAGTACGGAAGTGTGGATTATAAACATACTGGCGTTGTCATTGCGTCAGTGAGTGTCTTGAGTATGACCCTGCTGTTGATGGTTGTTCAAAAGGTATCCATTTAGCCCAAGCTTCTAAATCTCATTTGCAATACCTTCCACAATAGTATGATATTATCTACTTTATGCATAAACTTTCACGTGACTTTTCTTTTTGTTTGAGAATTTGCAATGATTTTGGGCCAAACGGTAGATCATAGTATTAGGTTAATTTGGTGTATTTAGTCATTAAGTAATATTTTCTTAATTCGTTCTTTAACTAAGCCTCAAAATTGTAATTTAATAATTATATTTTTATTCTTTAAATTATACTTATTTTCTCACAAACACCTTACAATGACTTTTTTCATATTTACAAACTGTGAATCATACGAGTTTAACAATGTTGAACACGACAGAGATTTGTTCGAATTAAGCCCAATGGATTGTGTTTATTTTGGGCCATAATAATTTTGAAGCCCAATGGGCCATATAAAAATAATAATAAGGACGTTGTAAGGTAGAGATATTTTATAATTATTATTAATAAATGATGGCAAAGTTGGAAAGAATGACGTCAAAATCCTGTTGTAAACTGGTCCCACTGTGAGGGCCCCACACCTCTATCTAAAAACATTCATGCAACCTACCTTACCTAGCTTCTCTTTATTACATTCAATTCCACACCCTTCCAATTTCTTTTCTATTATTTATTAATTTAAATAATCACTAGAATCTAACTTCGTGTTAATTTGTACGAGAATAATGTTATTTATAATAAGTTAATAAGTCAAATCGATTTATAACTCAATTGACATAGAGTTATATAGTTTCGATCCAGAGACGAGGACATCAATTTGAACCAATAAGTTGTTTGACGTATATCAATTATTAATCATGACTTTGACAACATATGACTAAGAACTCGAACCAAAACATCAAATCCCAACGAAAAACACCCATAAATGCATCAACTCAAATGAATTCAATTCAATTAAACGAACTCGAACCCAATGAAAAAGTTTGATGAACATTGGGCGTTTGTATGGTAGGGAAAAATGAAGAAGAGGCATGGTCCTTAATTGCGAGTATAATAATCACATGTAAAAGATGAATGAGAGAAACAAGGGTTGCTCTTTGGAAGTGGTATCTCTCGTGACCTTACTGCACCCAGCAGCTCTTCGCCCCAAAATTGGCCCACGTTCCCTTACCTTTTTAATGATCTCTCCCACACATTTACTCGCTCGATATCGATATCGAGTTATTTTTACAGTTTCTCTCTCTCTCTCTCTCTCGTAAACTCGATGTGGTCGTGAGGTTCGACAAAGTGAATCCCCATATATGGCTGCTTAAGAAACATCCATAAATGCCAGAATGGAAAATGGCAGATGTTTTGTGTTTGTCTTTGTATGAGCCTTTACTTTTTAGTCTCTGTATAAAGCCTCCACTTTCCACCACCTTCTCCCCACAAATTTTCCCCTCTAAATTTTTGTTTTTGCGCTGTGGGGTCTGCATGGATTTTGGCAAGCAGGGGAGATGGGACAGTTGGAGCGACGAATATGAGCACCAAAAGGACGAGGAGTTGGATAATGATAGCACAAAACGGCCTTATGAGTGCACATTTTGTAAGCGTGGGTTCACCAACGCACAAGCTCTTGGTGGCCATATGAACATCCACCGCAAAGACAGAGCCAAAGCCAAACACCGCACCTCTTCCTCCCATTCTAACCACCAAATTTTCCCTCATCTGTCAACCCAACCCACTGCCCCTCTACCACCCTCTTACCGGATGTATTTCGACACGACGGCGGCGGCCATGGCGTCGAACTTCCCGATTCACCAACAGAGATCGGAGAGTGTGAGTGAAGAGCTGCTGCTGGGGGCAAATCTTAGCCTCCAAGTTGATCAAAACAGGGGTGTGTGGAAAAATGAAGAGGTTGATTTGGAGCTGCGATTAGGGCATGAATATCGCTGATTTTTCATGTTTTTGTGTACAGCGACGGATAATAAAGAGTAATTGCTGAAATGTAATTTTGTTATCTTTCTCAGACCTAGCTATTCAAAACAGAATATTCAGCATTATTATTAGTACTAAATTCTGTCCCCTCCCCTGTTCTTTTGCACTTCTCATTTCTCAATGCAACATTTAACTCCCTGTGAAATCATATGAATCTCCAAATGTCGGGCTTCAAATGTGTTCGATTCTTTATGGGTCTTTTTTTCTCAGCTCCAATTAGGTTGGGTTAGGAATCACTACTCTCTACAATCATATTATCCACTTTGAATATAAACTCTTATGACTGTACTTTTGACTTTTTCAAAAACCCGATATATTTCTTACATATAAACTCAATTAGCAATTGGAAAAATTTGTAATTTACAAGCATGTAGTTTAAAAGGTAGAAGTTATTTAATGTTTAGTAAAAATGAGAAAGTTGGAGGGTAAATGAGTAATTTAATTTAAATTAAATTAAAAGGGTTGGACATTTTTGTTACCTCGTATTGATTTCAGAAATTATTTCTCTGAGTTTTTATCTTATTTTAAAAGGAGATTTCCCGCTCAAAATAGATAAAATTTGATAGGAATTTGTATATTCTCATAAATGCCCTCCTTTTTTTTGGTCTGCAACTGCGTGCATAAACCCCACGTATAGAAATTTTATTTTATTTTATCTATTTTTTTTTCTTATCCAATATCACTTGGGACAGTGACACTCACGTGATCCCCATGCAATTAAAGAACACAACTCTGTTCTGTCGTTTACCCTCTCCCCTCTCCCCTCTCCCTTTATTTATTTATTTATTTGGTTAAAATGTCTCCAATGGGCCCTAATGGGCTCTAACAATGATGATATTTGACATCGAAAAGAATGTGGGCCAGTCTGGGCCCATTGATTTACGTTCTCCTCATGGCCCAAACTTCGACCCACCATTTTCGTGGACGGGAAAGCTACTTGGTGGTGGTGGCGGCGGCGGCGGCAGCGGCGGCTATGGCTGCATGATGAAGATGGTCACATTTCAATGCTTTCCCAAATGGACCCTCTTATTTCCAACACATGGGATGTTGCATTTGCATGTGCATTTTTGCAGACACCCACCACTTTTTTCTTTATTCCTCCACCCCCTCTACACATTGGTAGATAGTGAAAGTTGCCCATATTCACTTCTTTCGAAACTCCCTGTGACCGAGTTTACGCTCGGTGTTATAGATTCGTTTGTAAAGATATTTGTGGTCCTCACACTTGTATCTTGACAGAAACACGTTACGAAGAAGATTCATTGTTCGTTAGGATCAACTTTGGACCTTTCATACGCATCTTAAGTGGAGGGTGAAGAAAGTCTACTTCTAAATGTGTTCGAGCCATCAATGAGATGCTATTCTCGATACTTAAAATTCAAAGCTTGTGTCATGGTCAACAAGTCAATAAATAGTTTCTATGGAGCGTAGGTCTTCTAAAACATAATAGAGCATGTAAAAGTTTCCGGATGGAATAAAAAGAAAAATAATGAAATGCTTTAATAATAATATAAACTGAGTTCGGATTATAATTCAAACCTATTTTTAAAATTATAATGAAAATTAACAATATTTAATATTTGTACGTGACTTATGAATATTTAATATTTATAAAATTTTAACGTGTAATATAATGAGTGTTATAAATAAGTATGGTTTTTTTAAATAATATTAATAATAAAAAGACAACTTGACAACTCAAAAGTAGAGGGTTGGATTGAGTTTTAAATTTTATTACCACAAAACCGAACCGATTCAATTCGGGTTCAAAAAAATGAACCCAACCTACCCGAAATGCTAATCCAACACAACCCAATCCTTATAGTTCGGATTGGTTTGATTCGCGTTATCGGGTTGAATGTACACCAGTACCACAAATATTATTAAGTAATTATATTTCATATTAACGAGTAATTAAATTAGATTATAATGTTGAATAGTAACTTCGTATGATCGTTAATTTATCTAACTGTGAATCATTCACATGTCACATATTAATAATATTTGTTGGATGATGAAAGTTCCACATCGGTTAATTTAGGGAATGGTCATGGGTTTATAATCTAAGAATACACTCTCCATTGGTATGAGGCCTTTTGGGAAGCCCAAAGCAAAGCCATAAGAGCTTATGCTCAAAGTGGACAATATCATACCATTGTGGAGAGTCGTGTTCGTCTAACATGGTATCAGAGCCATGCCCTAAACTTAGCCGTGTCAATAGATTGGCAAATTCTTAAATGTCGAACAAAGGACTCCAAAAGGAGTCAAGCCTCCTCGAAGGTACGAAGGCAGTCAAAAATGACTAAGACTCCAAAGGAGTCGAGCCTCGATTAAGGGGAGGCGTGTTCTGTTCGAGGGGAGGTGTTGGATGATGAAAGTCCCACAAGTGGACAACTTAGAATATAATTTTTTGTGGGTAAATATTAATTCAATATCTAAGTTTTATTAAATGCTTAATTTTGAGACATAAAGATTATGACTTCAAAGTACAACAAATTTAGTCAAAGAGGCAATTGGATACCAAAGAGTGATGCCATTAAATAATCATTATTTTATGTCTAAATTTTGAATAACAAAGAACGTTAAATTGGGTCGGAATTTTAGACCAAACTCATCCATCTTCCCCACCAACTCTCTCCACTAAGGGAATTAATGGGAAGAGTTTCAATTTATTTTTGCATTTCTCACTGCCACGTGTCACTATTCTAAGTATCAAATTGTTAGACGAACACGACTCTTGGTATGATATTGTCCACTTTGAGCATAAGCTCTCGTGGCTTTACTTTGGGCTTCCTAAAAGGCCTCAGGAGTTGGTATTCCTCATTTATAAACCTATGATCATTTCCTAAATTAGCCGATGTGAGACTTTCATCATCCAACACAAATCACCTCTTTTAAATCTATTTAATTTACATTCGCGAGCCAAAACAAATAATATTTACTAGCGATGGGCTTATACCGTTACAAATGATATCAGAGCCAAACACTGGACGATATCTCAGCCAGAAAATTAGGTCCCAAAGAGATGAATTGTGAGATCCCACATTTCTTATATAAAAGTATGCTATGTAATTAGTTATTAAATACATACATTGTCAAATGATTAAAAATGGAGATTTGAATTTCTCGTGCCATATATATATATATATTAATTTTAAAAAATCTATAAAATTTACAATTAGTGGGGTCTTACAAGCTTGAGTTTATTTATATCCATCCATAAAGCTAATAAATACATAATTACAAAGAGTGCAAAATTTGTATATATATAATTTTAATTTTAACTTTAATTTGATTGAATTAAGTATATAAATATATTATGTAGGTTATTTTAGTCGAATGAATTAAAATAAAATAAAAAACATATATCTACGTGTTTTGATGTAAATAAGTTAAAATGAATATTTTGTTTTTTTAGGATAATTAATTTAAAATTGTAAAAATTTGTTTGTTAGCTAATTTATAATTAAATATTATTCGTTTTATTTTAATAAATACAAAATAAAATTTTAATTTTCGTTATATTGAATATTGAGATTTTATCGGTTTGTGAAATTTTATTCAGCTATAAACAAAGAAGTTTTAACTTTTAAATTTATACAAATTAAAATTTAATTTATTTTTCTTAATATTTTAATAAATTCAATTGCACGTTAGAAAACTATTCAAACTCAGGAGAACAGAGACTTGCCGAGTAAGAACACGTGGAAAGAGAGAGACGTTATTATTCATTTATGATGCAATTTTTGTTTCTTTTATGAAAAATATAATTTAATATAAATTTTAATCCAACACGCATGCGAGGCAAATAGAGTCATAATCTAACTACTAAGAATTGGATTTAACTGCAATTGTACCCAAGTCGAGTGCTCGTCCTTTGCACAACCAAAGCAATGTTCCCCTCGATAATGACTATACAACAAAGTTAGCGATGATAATCTCGATATTAAACAGTCATTATTTGTGAGGAAATTAAAGGGCGAGATGATATCGAGCCTTAATCCTAAATTAAACGAAACTGAATTAAAATTACAGAGAAAAGTTCATGAATCTACGATACAATTTATGGAAAGATGATAGACAACATATGGATAAAATGAAAAGAGTTATTATAATTATGAGATGCGTCTATATATACCAGACACATAATGTAGCAATCATATATTAAAGAACTTAATTTAAGAGAAGCATATCTCATCATACATATAATAATTCAATTGGCTAAAAAAAACCAAAAAAAAAAATAAAACTAATATTATGTATATTTACCAAAACAACCCTTTGGAAGAGTTGAAACGAGGGATGGAGGGAAGGAGTAAATGGTAAATTGAGAGAGGTACATTAAATAATATTGTCAGAGGAGGGGGGAATTAAAAATTAAAATAAAAAGGAAAAAAAGAAAAGAAAGGGATTGCGGGAAAGGGATCGGCATCGGCTGCCACTACCCGTTGAAGAAAAAACGCCGGATATAAAGATTTGGATGCTTCCATTTTTAGTATACAAAGAATTGGGTTTGGATCTTCAATTTCACTTCCCTTTACCTCGCGTGACCCATCCCTCATTTATTTTTTATTTTTTATTTTTTATTTTTATTTCTTCAGGTCTTTTGCTCTGTATTTGCATTAAATGCCAGCCAACAAAATACAAAAATACAAAAATATAAAATACAAAATACAAAATCCAACCATTTTCAATTCCTTCCCAAACGCGCGCTTTCCCTCTCGCTATGCTCGCCGTGAAACGCGTGGATCACGTGGATAGAATTGTACCACTCCAAAATATCATACTTTTTAATTATACTATCTTATTTGCAATAAATATGAGGTTAATAACTATTCTTCTAGTTCTCGCCCTCCCGGCATGGGTTGTAACCCCATTTTTTAGTTAGTGGATTCGACCAAACAAATTTTTTATTTTAAAAAAATTTAACCTATTTCCAATTTTTATAATCTGGGTTAGGTTCATTTTACTATTTTATAAGTGATAACATGTTAAATAGTTAAGTTATACTTACATATTGCTACGAAGGTAATTAAGGATTTTCTTAAGCGTGTTATTATATTTTAAAATTTTTGATTTGGGGTTGAATAATTTGAAAGTGGGATTGAACCCGAATGGATTAAGTTTGGAATTCCATTTTAATTTTGGAAATATAAATAAAAAGTAGATAATGAAATAATGAAAGTTATATATGAAAATGGTATTTATAGGCAGAATTATTCAAAACTATATATGTATATAAATAAAGAAAGAAATAAGGAAAGGATCCAGCATATATTCTTTGGATTTGGATTCATTAGCTATTCATGACTTGGACCATTGTAGACTCCAATATTTTAAAGCATTAAACATTACCAACCACTAAAAGTCCTACTTTATTTGCACCTACTTATCCTTATATTTCCTTCTTTCAATTATTCATTTTTATTTTTTTAACAATTTTTTAATAATTAAACATAGTATTTCAATATACATATTATTAGATTTTTAAAAAATGCCAAAAATCACAAGTGGCAGGCAGGGTAAGGTAGTAAAGTGTAGTAAAATGGGAAAGGAAGGAGAAGAAGGTGGAGAACACGCGCGAAGAGTAAGAGTGGTGGTGGGAGTGAAAGAGAGTAGGCCACGTGGCAAATAGGAAGTAGATTAAGGGAAAAATAGGAGAGAGAGAGAGATAAAACAAAAGTATTTTGGGGGAGTGAGAAAGACGTTTATAAGCAGAAGAGCGTCTAAGTTCTCTTCATGTAAGAGCCTGTGGGCTCCACTCCTTCTCTCTCTTTCCTTTTTTTTTAAAAATAAAAATAAATAAATAAATTATTTTTCCTGCTCGTTTCCGAAACAACGGCGCAAGCAGTCTGCGTTCTTCTCCAATGTTCTTCACTTCTCTCTCTACAAAAACGTGTTTACTCTTGTGTTTGAATTTTCAAGGGCAGGGAGAGAGAAAGGGCATCATAGAACCAGTTCGCGAATCACAAAGAGAAGAGTGTAGCCCTCTTTCTTCTCGTTAGTTTTTGATTTTTTCCTCTTCCTTTCTTGTTTGTTTCCCCCCCTCTTTTTTCGAGTATGGATTGTGTAGTTACCTATAAGGATTAGAGCGCACCTCTGTCCACCAAAGAAGATCTGGTTTCGATTCTCTCCGATTTTCTTGCTCTCTTCTTGTTTTTATTCTTCAATCGCCTTCTTACTGCTGAGTTTCGATTCGAATCCTGTTTTTGTTTTTGGTTCTCAATCTTATTCCGGGAGGATTTCTTGTTTTGTTTTGTTTTTTTTTTTCCCTGTTCTTGCTCTGAGGAAGAAGAGGTGTTCTGGGATTGATTGATTGATTTGGGTTTCTGTTTGGTGGGTTTGTGTTTAAATGGGCGAAACGCGGAATGGATTTGATTAATGGATGAGGGACATCGGATTGTGAAGCGTTTGAGGTCTTTGCATATGGTGGAATGCTAAGATCTGGAGCTGGATGTGAATGGAATCTGATGTATTGGCGACTTGTTGGTTTTCCCTCTTCAGGTTTGGTGTTCTTCTTTCTCTATTTTGCGTTCTAATCGATTTTGCTTCTTTGATCCTAGCGGGGTTGGTTTGGTTTAGTTTTCAATTTCTTGATGGTGCTGTTGATTTTTGATCGGCGAAGTTTGAATCGGGTTGATATGCTTTCTCTGTGCTGATGCGTGTGTTCTTGTTATAGTTGAGGCGGCCATTGGGGTTTGAGTGTCTCCAATTTTGGGCTTAAATGGATTGAAGAAACTTGGGTTTTGGATGCAATGTTCAAGGCATTGCCATCTGGGTTTCTGATTTTGTTATTATTGGTATCTGTTTCTGCTACCGACAACGGATTTCCGCGATGTAATTGCGACGATGAGGGTAGTTTATGGAGCATCGAGAGCATTTTGGAGTGTCAGCGTGTGAGTGATTTCTTGATTGCTGTGGCTTACTTCTCCATCCCTATTGAACTTCTTTACTTCGTTAGTTGCTCCAATGTACCCTTTAAATGGGTTCTGTTTCAGTTCATTTCCTTCATTGTTCTATGTGGTTTGACCCATTTGCTCAATGGCTGGACTTATGGCCCTCACTCCTTCCAGTTAATGCTAGCTCTCACTGTCTTCAAAATCCTCACAGCTCTGGTTTCTTGTGCTACTGCTATTACCCTCATCACTCTCATTCCTTTGCTTCTCAAGGTGAAGGTGAGGGAGTTTATGTTGAAGAAGAAGACATGGGATCTTGGCATCGAAGTTGGGATGATAATGAGACAGAACGAAGCTGGCTTACACGTTCGGATGCTTACTCAAGAGATCCGCAAGTCGCTTGATCGACATACCATACTTTACACGACCATGTATGAGCTTTCTCAAACTTTGGGTTTGCATTACTGTGCAGTTTGGATGCCTAATGAGAGCAAGACAGTTATGAATTTGACTCATGAGTTGAAGGATAGGAGCTTCTCAGATGGTTATAATGTCTCTATACCGATTAGTGATTCCGATGTCATTAGAATCAAGGGTAGCGATGGGGTTAACATTCTTGAACCAAATTCAGCTCTTGTTGTTGCTAACTGTGGCGAGTCTGATCAAAGGGGACCTGCAGCAGCGATTAGAATGCCGATGCTACGTGTTTCAAATTTTAAAGGAGGAACTCCTGAGATTGTTCCGACTTACTATGCAATTTTGGTTTTGGTTCTCCCTGGTGGACAGCCTAGATCTTGGAACAACCAGGAACTTGAGATAATTAAGGTTGTTGCGGACCAGGTGGCTGTAGCTCTCTCCCATGCCGCCCTTCTCGAAGAGTCCCAGCTCATGAGGGAGAAACTGGCCGAACAAAACCGAGCGCTGCAGCAGGCTAAGATGAAGGCTATGATGGCAAGCCAAGCTAGGCAATCCTTTCAGATGGTAATGAGTGATGGTATGAGGAGACCTATGCACTCCATCTTGGGTTTGCTTTCGATGCTGCAGAATGAGAATGTTAATGACGACCAACGAATTATCCTCGATGCAATGGCGAGGACTGGTAATGTTGTTTCGACATTGATAGATGATGTTATGGACGATTCGATTAAGGATAGTGCAAGATTTCCTTTGGAATTGGAGATGAGATCTTTCAGGTTACATTCTATGATAAAGGAGGCAGGTTGTCTTGCCAAGTGCTTGTGTACTTATAAGGGCTTTGGTTTTGCGTTCGAGGTTCAGAGATCTCTGCCCGATCACGTCATGGGCGACGAGAGAAGGGTTTTTCAGGTGATTTTACATATGGTAGGGAGCCTGTTAAATGACATCAACCAGGGAGGAGGATATGCTTTGTTTCGGGTTGTCGCTGAGAGCGGAAGTCAGGGAAGGAACGACCAAAGATGGGGTAACTGGAGACAAAACTCTTCTGATGGGGATGCATATATCAGATTTGAGATTGGGATAAACAAGAGTAACTCTCAATCCGAGGGCGGCTCTATTCCTAACGTGGTATCTGGGGATTGGAGATACGCTAGCGGGGACGGAGCCGAGGAACGCTTGAGCTTTACCATCTGCAAGAAGCTCGTTAAGGTGAGAGATATGTTTAGGTTCGAGTTCTTTTATATGGATATCTCATATTTACCAACTTTTCCTATTCCAATTAGAAGTTTTGTGCAAGTTTTGGTTCAAGTTCTTATATTTCCTTGGTTGTTGATGGTCTTATCACTGGCAGTTGATGCAAGGGAATATATGGGTAATCCCAAATCCTCAAGGCTTTANTCTCCTTTAATTCTTTCTAACACGGAGGGAGGGAAAAAGAATGGCTGCTTCCATTATTCTTTCTTATATCTTGTCATAGTTTTGACTCAGGTCGAAAGATATCGAATCAATTCCATGAACTGAATTGAATAAATATTCTATCGAGTCGAGTAGAGGTCTCTTTGGGTTTGATTCTTAGAATCAAATTCTATTATTTGTGATTTGATTGTCGATCAAATTGATTATGTGATACACGTTATGTAAATTTAGTGCCATTCTTGAAGTTCATGAAACTATCGTGACTTTTTTAAATGATAATTAGTATTTTATCTAGGTTTAGAGTGAGAAAATGGTTTAAAAACAAAACAAAAAAGAAAGATGATACTGTTTGGATAATGGGTTATTGTTTTGTTGGTTGTGGAAAACATGCATGAAGGAGTTACGTACATGGACTCTTTGTTTCAACGTCAAGGAAAATAAATAAATAAATAAATAATTGTTTTTGGTTATCCCTGCAACTGGCCCCACCATGCCACCTCACCATCTTTCTGAAGAATATTATAATTTATTTTAAAAATATTTAGAGGGATTCAAAAAAGAAAATGTTGACGATGACCTTTTGGGCTTCGTTTGTGGGCCTTAGGGTTTTTATAGAATATGAAAATTTTAAAATTTTGTGAAAGAGATGTGTTTGGTTGTCAACATTATGTCATGGGTTTATTAATAATGGTACACTACAACCAATCCATCACTCTCACTCAATCCTACCCACTTTCTCTCTCTCTCTCTAAATATTCTCTCCCGCTTAATTGCATGTTTATCTTGAACCAACACGAATTTTCTTTGACGATCTCGTCATAGCTTGAATTTAAATGACTAAAACTCATAGTAACTTCTTCATCAGACCTTGAGCTATGAAAATTCCTTAGTATTAGTTCATGTCACCCCATCATATATACATTATTGTCCTTTTAAAAGAAGAAAAAAGACATTTCTAATATATAAGGAATTCATCGAAAAGATGTTACTACTACAAGACTTAACTAAAATGAAATATCAGTCATTAATCTTGTTGCCTAGTAAGCTATGAAACGAAAACCAAAATGGTGTTAAAGAGATGATAGACAGGCCCACTGGGCTTTAAGGCCTTTTCGAAGTAGGAATATGGGCTGAATCCAGCCCAGTCCATTCCATCGCATCCCCAATCCAACAGGTTTTAGACAACGAAAGGCCCAAGTTGAAGAGTGAATACACAGCTCAAAATTGTTTATTTTCATAAAATAATAATAATAATAATTATCTAGGTTTGCAGGAGGAGAAAGGGAGTTAGACAGACAGCTTTGTCACGTGGGAAAAAGAAGACAAAAAAGAGAGTGGAGAGAGGCACACGTGGGAAATGACGTATGTGTCGGGAGTTTGATTTAACGGGTGTTTGTCGTTTGTGGAAGAAGGGGAACAGAGCGAGAAAGAGGCACACAGGATTGAGTTAAAAAAAAAAGACATTTTTTTGGGCAAAAACAGGAAAGATTACAGATTTGGATACTCATCTCCATTAACTTCAATGGAAAACATCCATTTTCTTAGCATCATTTTTTGTCAAATCAATATCCTTTCCCATTCCCATTCCTCCCCACTTTTCCAGTAGGGTATTGCTTCATACTTCTTCCTGTACTTCCAAATCATTGTTCATAAGCTTGTCATTTTCAACTACGAGTACTCAAAGTTGTTAAGCGACGAGATCAATTATATTTTGTTTTCTCTATCGTCTCATTCATTTCATATTATCTACTTTTGACTTTCAATGGCATGATTTAATTTTGTTTTACATGTTATTTAAAAACTCTTTATAATCTGTTTTCAACTTATGTGAGATTTTGTTCGTATCTCTAATATTGACTTATAAATCCTTTCGAAATTTTACGGTTAGATATGGATGATGTGTACTCCATGATAAACAAAATGAAGCTTGTTTGGGAAACTACCGTCTCTCTCTTCGTTTTTGAGAAAAAAATGAGTTATTCTTAATCATAGTTGGAAAGGTAGATTAGGATAATACATCTTCTTTCATGTCAATATAATAATATAATACCATACGAGTCCCTTCACATCTTTGTCTATAATTGTTGAACTCTATTTAAGATGCCTCGCATCAGTAAAAGTGTAATGGTTCAAACTTATTGCTAGCAGATATTGTCTTCTTTAAGTTTTTCCTTTCGGGTTTCACCTTCTTAAGATTTTTAAAATGCGTTTGTTAGGGAGAGGTTTCCACACCTTTATAAAAAATGTTTTGTTCCGCTCTCCAACCGATGTGACATCTCACAATCCACTCCCTTTCGAGTCCTAGCATCCTCGCTAACACTAATTCTCCTCTCCAATTAATGCCGCTCCCCTCTCCAATCGATGTGGGATCTCACAATCCACCCCCCTTCGAGGGCTAGCATCCTCACTGACACTCATTCCCCTCTCCAATCGATGTGGGCTCTCACAATTCACCCCCTTTAGGGGCCCAGCGTCCTCGCTGACACTCATTCCCCTCTCCAATCGATGTGGGGTTTCACAATCCATCCCTTTAGGGTCTAGCGTTCTTGCTGGCACTCATTCCCCTCTCCAATCGATGTGGGGTCTCACAATCCACCTCTTTAGGGCCCAGCGTCCTCGCTGACACTCATTTCCCTCTCCAATCGATGTGGGGTCTCACAATCCACCCCCTTTAGGGCCCAGCGTTCTCGCTGACACTCATTCCCCTCTCCAATTGATGTGGGTCTCACAATCCACCCCCTTTAGGGTCCAGCGTCCTTGGTGACACTCATTCCCCTCTTCAATCGACGTGGGGTCTGACAATCCATCCCTTTAGGGCCCAGCGTCTTCGTTGACACTTGTTCTTCTCTCCAATTGATGTAGAATCTCCCAAAAAGTCAAATACAAACTAGAATTTCAGAACTCCAAGATGAAAATAAAAGTAGTAGGTTAAAAATCATGGGGATTTGGTGTATAAATGCAAAGAAATGAGGAAGAGGAAAAGGAAAAGGGAAGAAGAAAGTTAGGTTAAATAAAGAAGAAAGTATAAAAAAAAAGGTGATGTGTAGAGCATGATTAAGCATAGAAGATTGATTGATACCACTAAGTTTGATGGGTAAGGGAAAAGCTCAAACATTTTGTATGGATTGGATGGCGCTGCCTGCCCCACTTTCCACACCATTTCGCCTCCCTCTCTCTATGCTTCATTAATTAATTTTGTTCTTGGTTTAGTGGGTAAGATTCCCTTTTCATAACCCTTTTTTAATCAATTCTCTTCCTCAATTGAGTTTTTATTAAGATCATATTATTGATGCCAATGTTTTTATGGGTCTTTCTTCATCTCTACCCCCATAACCCATCTTTGCTTTCACCACTAATGGGAACACTTCTTCTTTCCCACATTCAAGATCTTGAACATAGTGAAACTTCAATGAGTGGATAGGGAAAACCCATCTCTCTCTTGCTTTCAAATCCTAAACCCTAATACCAAACACTATCTCGTTATCTCATTATGCGATCGAATAAGTAACTCGATGAATGTATGGATTAGGTCAAATTGAAAAGTGATAGAAATTTTATTGTTTAAATAAGTGATAGAAATCGAAGTGGTTATGTCAATACTTGTCATGCCACGTTTGATCTTATTTTAAATGTAATGATGTATAATCGAAATTAATCTCAAATTCTAAGAGATTTTGAATATTTTAGTCACGAACCAAACAATTTTTTAGTTATTTTAAATAAACATGGTGGGAAATTGAAATAGAAAAACATAAAATCACAATAAATAAAAAATTTCTCTAATGATTACTTTTGATTTGGGGGAAATGGATGGTACAACAATGAAGCTTAAATAAAAGGTTTGGTAAAAGGTAATGAGCTCATCAATATAATTATAATATACATTAAACCCTAATTGGTAATATAATATTTTAACTTTTCATAATAATTCAAACTTTATAATGGGTTATGGATTATTCAACTTAATTAACTCTTATATGTGTAAGAATTTTTACCTTTTTGTAATTAATATTCCTTTCAATTTTTTAATATAAGATCTTTAAATTTATATTTTAGGTAGTCTTCTCATTAACGTTTAATCAGTCACTAAAAGAAAATTAATAATTACATATAATTGAATTATTCCAAATTTTCGAAGATAAAAACACTTAAATAATTTTTCTAGACAATGATGGAACTAATTGAACCCTTCAAAGCTTTGCTAACCAAAGAACTAATCTTGTTTACAAATCTCAAATCAAATTGTGATTAGCATAACTAATACACCATAAGATAAGATTAGCACCAGAATGAGAGGAGAAATAAGAACAAAAAACAATATAATTGAAAAGACAACGCAATTATCTTGTTTGTTTATTAATCCCAACCAGAAAAAGAAAAAAAAAAAAAAAAAAAAAAAAAAAAAAAAAAAAAAAA
>NW_019272475.1:0-27761 GCF_002738345.1 Cucurbita maxima | reverse complement strand
GAGGAATGATAAGGCTTGATGATTTAGAATATTATTTCTAAGAAACGGAGTGCATAAAACAGTAAAAGAGTTTGTCAAATCGAACCCTTCTTCGGAAACCCGAACAGGGAAGTTTTTAGTACGTGCTTAAAAAACCGAGTCACGGTCCACATTTTTCGAAAGTTTTGTTTGGAATGATAAGGCTTGATGATTTAGAATATTATTTCTACGAAACGGAGTGCATAAAACAGTAAAAGAGTTTGTCAAATCGAACCCTTCTTCGGAAACCCGAACAGGGAAGTTTTTAGTACGTGCTAAAAAAACCGAGTCATGGTCCACATTTTTGAAAGTTTTGTTTGGAATGATAAGGCTTGATGATTTAGAATATTATTTCTAAGAAACGGAGTGCATAAAACAGTAAAAGAGTTCGTCAAACCGAACCCTTCTTTAGAAAATCGAACAGGGATGTTGTTAGTACGTGCTAAAACAACCGAGTCACAGTCGACATTTTTCGTAAGTTTTGTGAGGAATGATAAGGCTTGATAGTTTAGAATATTATTTCTAAGAAACGGAGTGCATAAAACAGTCAAAGAGTACTTTAAATCGAACCTTTCTTCGGAAACCCAAACAGGGAAGTTGTTAGTACGTGCTAAAAAAACCGAGTCACGGTCGACGTTTTTCGAAATTTTTGTGAGGAATGATAAGGCTTGATGATTTAGAATATTATTTCTAAGAAACGGAGTGCATAAAACAGTAAAAGAGTTCGTCAAATCGAACCCTTCTTCGGAAACCCGAACAGGGGAGTTTTTAGTACGTGCTAAAAAACCCGAGTCACGGTCGACATTTTTTGAAAGTTTTGTGAGGAATGATAAGGCTTGATGATTTAGAATATTATTTCTAAGTAACGAAGTGCATAAAACAGTAAAAGAGTTCGTCAAACCGAACCCTTCTTCAGAAAACCGAACAGGGATGTTGTTAGTACGTGCTAAAACAACCGAGTCACAGTCAACATTTTTCGTAAGTTTTGTGAGGAATGATAAGGCTTGATAGTTTAGAATATTATTTCTAAGAAACGGAGTGCATAAAACAGTAAAAGAGTTCGTCAAACCGAACCCTTCTTCAGAAAACCGAACAGGGATGTTGTTAGTACGTGCTAAAACAACCGAGTCACAGTCGACATTTTTCGTAAGTTTTGTGAGGAATGATAAGGCTTGATGATTTATCATATTATTTCTAAGAAACGGAGTGCATAAAACAGTAAAAGAGTTCGTCAAATCGAACCCTTCTTCGGAAACCCGAACAGGGAAGTTTTTAGTACGTGCTAAAAAAACCGAGTCACGGTCCGCATTTTTGAAAGTTTTGTTTGGTATGATAAGGCTTGATGATTTAGAATATTATTTCTATGAAACGGAGTGCATAAAACAGTCAAAGAGTTCGTCAAATCGAACCCTTCTTCGGAAACCCGAACAGGGAAGTTTTTAGTACGTGCTTAAAAAACCGAGTCACGGTCCATATTTTTCGAAAGTTTTGTTTGGAATGATAAGTCTTGATGATTTAGAATATTATTTCTAAGAAACGGAGTGCATAAAACAGTCAAAGAGTACTTTAAATCGAACCCTTCTTCGGAAACCAGAACAGGGAAGTTTTTAGTACGTGCTAAAAAAACCGAGCTTTAAATCGAACCCTTCTTCGGAAACCCGAACAGGGAAGTTTTTAGTACGTGCTAAAAAAACCGAGTCACGGTCCACATTTTTGAAAGTTTTGTTTGGAATGATAAGGCTTGATGATTTAGAATATAATTTCTAAGAAACGGAGTGCATAAAACAGTAAAAGAGTTCGTCAAACCGAACCCTTCTTCAGAAAACCGAACAGGGATGTTGTTAGTACGTGCTAAAACAACCGAGTCACAGTCGACATTTTTCGTAAGTTTTGTGAGGAATGATAAGGCTTGATGATTTAGAATATGATTTCTAAGAAACAGAGTGCATAAAACAGTAAAAGAGTTCGTCAAACCGAACCCTTCTTCAGAAAACCGAACAGGGATGTTGTTAGTACGTGCTAAAACAACCGAGTCACAGTCGACATTTTTCGTAAGTTTTGTGAGGAATGATAAGGCTTGATGATTTAGAATATGATTTCTAAGAAACAGAGTGCATAAAACAGTAAAAGAGTTCGTCAAACCGAACCCTTCTTCAGAAAACCGAACAGGGATGTTGTTAGTACGTGCTAAAACAACCGAGTCACAGTCGACATTTTTCGTAAGTTTTGTGAGGAATGATAAGGCTTGATGATTTAGAATATGATTTCTAAGAAACAGAGTGCATAAAACAGTAAAAGAGTTCGTCAAACCGAACCCTTCTTCAGAAAACCGAACAGGGATGTTGTTAGTACGTGCTAAAACAACCGAGTCACAGTCGACATTTTTCGTAAGTTTTGTGAGGAATGATAAGGCTTGATGATTTAGAATATGATTTCTAAGAAACAGAGTGCATAAAACAGTAAAAGAGTTCGTCAAACCGAACCCTTCTTCAGAAAACCGAACAGGGATGTTGTTAGTACGTGCTAAAACAACCGAGTCACAGTCGACATTTTTCGTAAGTTTTGTGAGGAATGATAAGGCTTGATGATTTAGAATATGATTTCTAAGAAACAGAGTGCATAAAACAGTAAAAGAGTTCGTCAAACCGAACCCTTCTTCAGAAAACCGAACAGGGATGTTGTTAGTACGTGCTAAAACAACCGAGTCACAGTCGACATTTTTCGTAAGTTTTGTGAGGAATGATAAGGCTTGATGATTTAGAATATGATTTCTAAGAAACAGAGTGCATAAAACAGTAAAAGAGTTCGTCAAACCGAACCCTTCTTCAGAAAACCGAACAGGGATGTTGTTAGTACGTGCTAAAACAACCGAGTCACAGTCGACATTTTTCGTAAGTTTTGTGAGGAATGATAAGGCTTGATGATTTAGAATATGATTTCTAAGAAACAGAGTGCATAAAACAGTAAAAGAGTTCGTCAAACCGAACCCTTCTTCAGAAAACCGAACAGGGATGTTGTTAGTACGTGCTAAAACAACCGAGTCACAGTCGACATTTTTCGTAAGTTTTGTGAGGAATGATAAGGCTTGATGATTTAGAATATGATTTCTAAGAAACAGAGTGCATAAAACAGTAAAAGAGTTCGTCAAACCGAACCCTTCTTCAGAAAACCGAACAGGGATGTTGTTAGTACGTGCTAAAACAACCGAGTCACAGTCGACATTTTTCGTAAGTTTTGTGAGGAATGATAAGGCTTGATGATTTAGAATATGATTTCTAAGAAACAGAGTGCATAAAACAGTAAAAGAGTTCGTCAAACCGAACCCTTCTTCAGAAAACCGAACAGGGATGTTGTTAGTACGTGCTAAAACAACCGAGTCACAGTCGACATTTTTCGTAAGTTTTGTGAGGAATGATAAGGCTTGATGATTTAGAATATGATTTCTAAGAAACAGAGTGCATAAAACAGTAAAAGAGTTCGTCAAACCGAACCCTTCTTCAGAAAACCGAACAGGGATGTTGTTAGTACGTGCTAAAACAACCGAGTCACAGTCGACATTTTTCGTAAGTTTTGTGAGGAATGATAAGGCTTGATGATTTAGAATATGATTTCTAAGAAACAGAGTGCATAAAACAGTAAAAGAGTTCGTCAAACCGAACCCTTCTTCAGAAAACCGAACAGGGATGTTGTTAGTACGTGCTAAAACAACCGAGTCACAGTCGACATTTTTCGTAAGTTTTGTGAGGAATGATAAGGCTTGATGATTTAGAATATGATTTCTAAGAAACAGAGTGCATAAAACAGTAAAAGAGTTCGTCAAACCGAACCCTTCTTCAGAAAACCGAACAGGGATGTTGTTAGTACGTGCTAAAACAACCGAGTCACAGTCGACATTTTTCGTAAGTTTTGTGAGGAATGATAAGGCTTGATGATTTAGAATATGATTTCTAAGAAACAGAGTGCATAAAACAGTAAAAGAGTTCGTCAAACCGAACCCTTCTTCAGAAAACCGAACAGGGATGTTGTTAGTACGTGCTAAAACAACCGAGTCACAGTCGACATTTTTCGTAAGTTTTGTGAGGAATGATAAGGCTTGATGATTTAGAATATGATTTCTAAGAAACAGAGTGCATAAAACAGTAAAAGAGTTCGTCAAACCGAACCCTTCTTCAGAAAACCGAACAGGGATGTTGTTAGTACGTGCTAAAACAACCGAGTCACAGTCGACATTTTTCGTAAGTTTTGTGAGGAATGATAAGGCTTGATGATTTAGAATATGATTTCTAAGAAACAGAGTGCATAAAACAGTAAAAGAGTTCGTCAAACCGAACCCTTCTTCAGAAAACCGAACAGGGATGTTGTTAGTACGTGCTAAAACAACCGAGTCACAGTCGACATTTTTCGTAAGTTTTGTGAGGAATGATAAGGCTTGATGATTTAGAATATGATTTCTAAGAAACAGAGTGCATAAAACAGTAAAAGAGTTCGTCAAACCGAACCCTTCTTCAGAAAACCGAACAGGGATGTTGTTAGTACGTGCTAAAACAACCGAGTCACAGTCGACATTTTTCGTAAGTTTTGTGAGGAATGATAAGGCTTGATGATTTAGAATATGATTTCTAAGAAACAGAGTGCATAAAACAGTAAAAGAGTTCGTCAAACCGAACCCTTCTTCAGAAAACCGAACAGGGATGTTGTTAGTACGTGCTAAAACAACCGAGTCACAGTCGACATTTTTCGTAAGTTTTGTGAGGAATGATAAGGCTTGATGATTTAGAATATGATTTCTAAGAAACAGAGTGCATAAAACAGTAAAAGAGTTCGTCAAACCGAACCCTTCTTCAGAAAACCGAACAGGGATGTTGTTAGTACGTGCTAAAACAACCGAGTCACAGTCGACATTTTTCGTAAGTTTTGTGAGGAATGATAAGGCTTGATGATTTAGAATATGATTTCTAAGAAACAGAGTGCATAAAACAGTAAAAGAGTTCGTCAAACCGAACCCTTCTTCAGAAAACCGAACAGGGATGTTGTTAGTACGTGCTAAAACAACCGAGTCACAGTCGACATTTTTCGTAAGTTTTGTGAGGAATGATAAGGCTTGATGATTTAGAATATGATTTCTAAGAAACAGAGTGCATAAAACAGTAAAAGAGTTCGTCAAACCGAACCCTTCTTCAGAAAACCGAACAGGGATGTTGTTAGTACGTGCTAAAACAACCGAGTCACAGTCGACATTTTTCGTAAGTTTTGTGAGGAATGATAAGGCTTGATGATTTAGAATATGATTTCTAAGAAACAGAGTGCATAAAACAGTAAAAGAGTTCGTCAAACCGAACCCTTCTTCAGAAAACCGAACAGGGATGTTGTTAGTACGTGCTAAAACAACCGAGTCACAGTCGACATTTTTCGTAAGTTTTGTGAGGAATGATAAGGCTTGATGATTTAGAATATGATTTCTAAGAAACAGAGTGCATAAAACAGTAAAAGAGTTCGTCAAACCGAACCCTTCTTCGGAAACCCGAACAGGGATGTTTTTAGTACGTGCTAAAAAACCGAGTCACAGTCGACATTTTTCGTAAGTTTTGTGAGGAATGATAAGGCTTGATGATTTAGAATATTATTTCTAAGAAACGGAGTGCATAAAACAGTAAAAGAGTTCGTCAAATCGAACCCTTCTTCGGAAACCCGAATAGGGAAGTTTTTAGTACGTGCTAAAAAAACCGAGTCACGGTCCACATTTTTGAAAGTTTTGTGAGGAATGATAAGGCTTGATGATTTAGAATATGATTTCTAAGAAACAGAGTGCATAAAACAGTAAAAGAGTTCGTCAAATCGAACCCTTCTTCGGAAACCCGAACAGAGAAGTTTTTAGTACGTGCTAAAAAACCGAGTCACGGTCGACGTTTTTCGAAATTTTTGTGAGGAATGATAAGGCTTGATGATTTAGAATATTATTTCTAAGAAACAGAGTGCATAAAACAGTCAAAGAGTACTTTAAATCGAACCCTTCTTCGGTAACCCAAACAGGGAAGTTTTTAGTACGTGCTAAAAAACCGAGTCACGGTCGACGTTTTTTGAAAGTTTTGTTTGGAATGATAAGACTTGATGATTTAGAATATGATTTGTAAGAAACAGAGTGCATAAAACAATCAAAGAGTACTTTAAATCGAACCCTTCTTCGGAAACCCAAATAGAAAAGTTTTTAGTACGTGCTAAAAAACCGAGTCACGGTCGACGTTTTTCGAAATTTTTGTGAGGAATGATAAGGCTTGATGATTTAGAATATTATTTCTAAGAAACGGAGTGCATAAAACAGTAAAAGAGTTCGTCAAATCGAACCCTTCTTCGGAAACCCAAACAGGAAAGGTTTTAGTACGTGCTAAAAAAACCGAGTCACGATCGACGTTTTTTGGAAGTTTTCGGGGGAATGATTAGGCTTGATGATTTAGAATAGAATTTTGAAGAAACAGAGTGCATCAAAACAGTAAAAGAGTGCTTCAAATCGAACCCTATTTCGAAAACCCTAATCAGAGACGTTTGAAGTACGTGCTAAAAAACCGAGTCAAAGTCGACGTTTTTCGAAATTTTTGTGAGGAATGATAAGGCTTGATGATTTAGAATATTATTTCTAAGAAACGGAGTGCATAAAACAGTAAAAGAGTTCGTCAAATCGAACCCTTCTTCGGAAACCCGAACCAGGAAGTTTTTAGTACGTGCTAAAAAAACAAAGTCACGGTCCACATTTTTGAATGTTTTGTTTGGAATGATAAGCCTTGATGATTTAGAATGTTATTTCTAAGAAACAGAGTGCATAAAACAGTCAAAGAGTACTTTAAATCGAACCCTTCTTCGGAAACCCAAACAGGGAAGTTTTTAGTACGTGCTAAAAAACCGAGTCACGGTCCACATTTTTGAAAGTTTTGTTTGGAATGATAAGGCTTGATGATTTAGAATATGATTTCTAAGAAACAGAGTGCATAAAACAATCAAAGAGTACTTTAAATTGAACCCTTCTTCGGAAACCCAAACAGAGAAGTTTTTAGTACGTGCTAAAAAACCGAGTCACGGTCGACGTTTTTCGAAATTTTTGTGAGGAATGATAAGGCTTCATGATTTAGAATATTATTTCTAAGAAACGGAGTGCATAAAACAGTCAAAGAGTACTTTAAATCGAACCCTTCTTCGGAAACCCAAATAGGGAAGTTTTCAGTACGTGCTAAAAAACCGAGTCACGGTCGACGCTTTTCGAAGTTTTTGTGAGGAAGGGAAGTTTTCAGTACGTGCTAAAAAACCGAGTCACGGTCGACGCTTTTCGAAGTTTTTGTGAGGAATGATAAGGCTTGATGATTTAGAATATTATTTCTAAGAAACGGAGTGCATAAAACTGTGAAAGAGTTCGTCAAACCGAACCCTTCTTCGGAAACCCAAACAGGGAAGTTGTTAGTACGTGCTAAAAAAACCGTGTCACGGTCGACATTTTTCGAAAGTTTTGTGAGGAATGAAAAGGCTTGATGATTTAGAATATTATTTCTAAGAAACGGAGTGCATAAAACAGTAAAAGAGTTCGTCAAATCGAACCCTTCTTCGGAAACCCGAACAGGGAAGTTTTTAGTACGTGCTAAAAAAACCGAGTCACGGTCCACATTTTTGAAAGTTTTGTTTGGAATGATAAGGCTTGATGATTTAGAATATTATTTCTAAGAAACGGAGTGCATAAAACAGTAAAAGAGTTCGTCAAATCGAACCCTTCTTCGGAAACCCGAACAGGGAAGTTTTTAGTACGTGCTAAAAAAACCGAGTCACGGTCCACATTTTTGAAAGTTTTGTTTGGAATGATAAGGCTTGATGATTTAGAATATTATTTCTAAGAAACGGAGTGCATAAAACAGTAAAAGAGTTCGTCAAATCGAACCCTTCTTCGGAAACCCGAACAGGGAAGTTTTTAGTACGTGCTAAAAAAACCGAGTCACGGTCCACATTTTTCGTAAGTTTTGTTTGGAATGATAAGGCTTGATGATTTAGAATATTATTTCTAAGAAACGGAGTGCATAAAACAGTAAAAGAGTTCGTCAAATCGAACCCTTCTTCGGAAACCCGAACCGGGAAGTTTTTAGTACGTGCTAAAAAAACCAAGTCACGGTCCACATTTTTGAAAGTTTTGTTTGGAATGATAAGGCTTGATGATTTAGAATATTATTTCTAAGAAACAGAGTGCATAAAACAGTCAAAGAGTACTTTAAATCAAACCCTTCTTCGGAAACCCAAACAGGGAAGTTTTTAGTACGTGCTAAAAAAACCGAGTCACGGTCCAAACCCTTCTTCGGAAACCCAAACAGGGAAGTTTTTAGTACGTGCTAAAAAAACCGAGTCACGGTCCACATTTTTGAAAGTTTTGTTAAACAGGGAAGTTTTTAGTACGTGCTAAAAAAACCGAGTCACGGTCCACATTTTTGAAAGTTTTGTTTGGAATGATAAGGCTTGATGATTTAGAATATGATTTCTAAGAAACAGAGTGCATAAAACAGTCAAAGAGTACTTTAAATCGAACCCTTCTTCGGAAACCCAAACAGAGAAGTTTTTAGTACGTGCTAAAAAACCGAGTCACGGTCGACGTTTTTCGAAATTTTTGTGAGGAATGATAAGGCTTGATGATTTAGAATATAATTTCTAAGAAACGGAGTGCATAAAACTGTAAAAGAGTTCGTCAAATCGAACCCTTCTTCGGAAACCCGAATAGGGAAGTTTTTAGTACGTGCTAAAAAAACCGAGTCACGGTCCACATTTTTCGAAAGTTTTGTTTGGAATCATAAGGCTTGATGATTTAGAATATTATTTCTAAGAAACAGAGTGCATAAAACAGTCAAAGAGTACTTTAAATCGAACCCTTCTTCGGAAACCCAAATAGAAAAGTTTTTAGTACGTTCTAAAAAACCGAGTCACGGTCGACGTTTTTCGAAATTTTTGTGAGGAATGATAAGGCTTGATGATTTAGAATATTATTTCTAAGAAATGGAGTGCATAAAACAGTAAAAGAGTTCGTCAAATCGAACCCTTCTTCGGAAACCCGAACAGGGAAGTTTTTAGTACGTGCTAAAAAAACCGAGTCACGGTCGGCGTTTTTCGAAATTTTTGTGAGGAATGATAAGGCTTGATGATTTAGAATATTATTTCTAAGAAACAGAGTGCATAAAACGGTCAAAGAGTACTTTAAATCGAACCCTTCTTCGGAAACCCAAACAGGGATGTTTTTAGTACGTGCTAAAAAACCGAGTCACGGTCGACGTTTTTCGAAATTTTTGTGAGGAATGATAAGGCTTGATGATTTAGAATATTATTTCTAAGAAACGGAGTGCATAAAACAGTAAAAGAGTTCGTCAAATCGAACCCTTCTTCGGAAACCCGAACATGGAAGTTTTTAGTACGTGCTAAAAAAACCGAGTCACGGTCGACGTTTTTCGAAGTTTTTGTGAGGAATGATAAGGCTTGAAGATTTAGAATATTATTTCTAAGAAACGGAGTGCATAAAACTGTAAAAGAGTTCGTCAAACTGAACCCTTCTCCGGAAACCATAACAGGAAAGTTGTTAGTACGTGCTAAAAAAACCGTGTCACGGTCGACATTTTTCGAAAGTTTTGTGAGGAATGATAAGGCTTGAGGATTTAGAATATTATTTCTAAGAAACGGAGTGCATAAAACAGTAAAAGAGTTCGTCAAATCGAACCTTTCTTCGGAAACCCGAACAGGGAAGTTTTTAGTACGTGCTAAAAAAACCGAGTCACGGTCCACATTTTTGAAAGTTTTGTTTGGAATGATAAGGCTTGATGATTTAGAATATTATTTCTAAGAAACAGAGTGCATAAAACAGTCAAAGAGTACTTTAAATCGAACCCTTCTTCGGAAACCCAAACAGGGAAGTTTTTAGTACGTGCTAAAAAACCGAGTCACGGTCGACGTTTTTCGAAATTTTTGTGAGGAATGATAAGGCTTGATGATTTAGAATATTATTTCTAAGAAACGGAGTGCATAAAACTGTAAAAGAGTTCGTTAAATCGAACCCTTCTTCGGAAACCCAAACAGGGAGGTTGTTAGTACGTGCTAAAAAAACCGTGTCACGGTTGACATTTTTCGAAAGTTTTGTGAGGAATGATAAGGCTTGATGATTTAGAATATTATTTCTAAGAAACGGAGGGCATAAAACAGTAAAAGAGTTCGTGAAATCGAACCTTTCTTCAGAAAACCCAATAGGGAAGTTTTTAGTACGTGCTAACAAAACCGAGTCACGGTCCACATTTTTCGAAAGTTTTGTTTGGAATGATAAGGCTTGATGATTTAGAATATTATTTCTAAGAAACGGAGTGCATAAAACGGTCAAAGAGTAATTTAAATCGAACCCTTCTTCGGAAACCCAAACAGGGATGTTTTTAGTACGTGCTAAAAAACCGAGTCACGGTCGACGTTTTTCGAAATTTTTGTGAGGAATGATAAGGCTTGATGATTTAGAATATTATTTCTAAGAAACGGAGTGCATAAAACAGTAAAAGAGTTCGTCAAATCGAACACTTCTTCGAAAACCCGAACAGGGAAGTTTTTAGTACGTGCTAAAACAACCGAGTCACGGTCCACATTTTTGAAAGTTTTGTTTGGAATGATAAGGCTTGATGATTTAGAATATTATTTCTAAGAAACAGAGTGCATAAAACAGTCAAAGAGTACTTCAAATCGAACCCTTCTTCGGAAACCCAAACAGGGAAGTTTTTAGTACGTGCTAAAAAACCGAGTCACGGTCGACGTTTTTCGAAATTTTTGTGAGGAATGATAAGGCTTGATGATTTAGAATATTATTTCTAAGAAACAGAGTGCATAAAACAGTAAAAGAGTTCGTCAAATCGAACCCTTCTTCGGAAACCCGAACAGGGAAGTTTTTAGTACGTGCTAAAAAACCGAGTCACGGTCGACGTTTTTCGAAATTTTTGTGAGGAATGATAAGGCTTGATGATTTAGAATATTATTTCTAAGAAACGGAGTGCAGAATACTGTAAAAGAGTTCGTCAAACCGAACCCTTCTTCGGAAACCCAAACAGGGAAGTTGTTAGTACGTGCTAAAAAAACCGTGTCACGGTCGACATTTTTCGAAAGTTTTGTGAGGAATGATAAGGCTTGATGATTTAGAATATTATTTCTATGAAACGGAGTGCATAAAACAGTAAAAGAGTTCGTGAAATCGAACCTTTCTTCGGAAAACCGAACAGGAAAGTTTTTAGTACGTGCTAAAAAAACCGAGTCACTGTCCACATTTTTCGAAAGAAAACCGAACAGGAAAGTTTTTAGTACGTGCTAAAAAAACCGAGTCACTGTCCACATTTTTCGAAAGTTTTGTTTGGAATGATAAGGCTTGATGATTTAGAATATTATTTCTAAGAAACGGAGTGCAAAAAACGGTCAAAGAGTACTTTAAATCGAACCCTTCTTCAGAAACCCAAAAAGGGATGTTTTTAGTACGTGCTAAAAAACCGAGTCACGGTCGATGTTTTTCGAAATTTTTGTGAGGAATGATAAGGCTTGATGATTTAGAATATTATTTCTAAGAAACGGAGTGCATAAAACAGTAAAAGTGTTCGTCAAATCGAACCCTTCTTCGGAAAACCGAACAGAGAAGTTTTTAGTACGTGCTAAAAAACCGAGTCACGGTCCACATTTTTCGAAAGTTTTTTTTGGAATGATAAGGCTTGATGATTTAGAATATTATTTCTAAGAAACAGAGTGCATAAAACAGTCAAAGAGTACTGATAAGGCTTGATGATTTAGAATATTATTTCTAAGAAACAGAGTGCATAAAACAGTCAAAGAGTACTTTAAATCGAACCCTTCTTCGGTAACCCAAACAGGGAAGTTTTTAGTACGTGCTAAAAAACTGAGTCACGGTCGACGTTTTTCGAAATTTTTGTGAGGAATGATCAGGCTTGATGATTTAGAATATTATTTCTAAGAAACAGAGTGCATAAAACTGTAAAAGAGTTTGTCAAACCGAACCCTTCTTCGGAAACCCAAACAGGGAAGTTGTTAGTACGTGCTAAAAAAACCGTGTCACGGTCGATATTTTTCGAAAGTTTTGTGAGGAATGATAAGGCTTGATGATTTAGAATATTATTTCTAAGAAACGGAGTGCATAAAACAGTAAAAGAGTTCGTCAAATCGAACCTTTCTTCGGAAACCCGAACAGGGAAGTTTTTAGTACGTGCTAAAAAAACCGAGTCACGGTCCACACTTTTGAAAGTTTTGTTTGGAATGATAAGCCTTGATTATTTAGAATATTATTTCTAAGAAACAGAGTGCATAAAACAGTCGAAGAGTACTTTAAACCGAACCCTTCTTCGGAAACCCAAATAGAAAAGTTTTTAGTACGTGCTAAAAAACCGAGTCACGGTCGACGTTTTTCGAAATTTTTGTGAGGAATGATAAGGCTTGATGATTTAGAATATTATTTCTAAGAAACGGAGTGCATAAAACGGTCAAAGAGTACTTTAAATCGAACCCTTCTTCGGAAACCCAAACAGGGAAGTTGTTAGTACGTGCTAAAAAAACCGTGTCACGGTCGACATTTTTCGAAAGTTTTGTGAGGAATGATAAGGCTTGATGATTTAGAATATTATTTCTAAGAAACGGAGTGCATAAAACGGTCAAAGAGTACTTTAAATCGAACCCTTCTTCGGAAACCCAAACAGGGATGTTTTTAGTACGTGCTAAAAAACCGAGTCAAAGTCGACGTTTTTCGAAATTTTTGTGAGGAATTATAAGGCTTGATGATTTAGAATATTATTTCTAAGAAACGGAGTGCATAAAACAGTAAAAGAGTTCGTCAAATCGAACCCTTCTTCGGAAACCCGAACAGGGAAGTTTTTAGTACGTGCTAAAAAAACCAAGTCACGGTCCACATTTTTGAATGTTTTGTTTGGAATGATAAGGCTTGATGATTTAGAATATTATTTCTAAGAAACAGAGTGCATAAAACAGTCAAAGAGTACTTTAAATCGAACCCTTCTTCGGAAACCCAAACAGGGATGTTTATAGTACGTGCTAAAAAACCGAGTCACGGTCGACGTTTTTCGAAATTTTTGTGAGGAATGATAAGGCTTGATGATTTAGAATATTATTTCTAAGAAACAGAGTGCATAAAACAGTCAAAGAGTACTTTAAATCGAACCCTTCTTCGGAAACCCAAACAGGGATGTTTATAGTACGTGCTAAAAAACCGAGTCACGGTCGACGTTTTTCGAAATTTTTGTGAGGAATGATAAGGCTTGATGATTTAGAATATTATTTCTAAGAAACAGAGTGCATAAAACAGTCAAAGAGTACTTTAAATCGAACCCTTCTTCGGAAACCCAAACAGGGATGTTTATAGTACGTGCTAAAAAACCGAGTCACGGTCGACGTTTTTCGAAATTTTTGTGAGGAATGATAAGGCTTGATGATTTAGAATATTATTTCTAAGAAACGGAGTGCATAAAACAGTCAAAGAGTACTTTAAATCGAACCCTTCTTCGGAAACCCAAACAGGGAAGTTTTTAGTACGTGCTAAAAAACCGAGTCACGGTCGACGTTTTTCGAAATTTTTGTGAGGAATGATAAGGCTTGATGATTTAGAATATTATTTCTAAGAAACGGAGTGCATAAAACAGTCAAAGAGTACTTTAAATCGAACCCTTCTTCGGAAACCCAAACAGGGATGTTTATAGTACGTGCTAAAAAACCGAGTCACGGTCGACGTTTTTCGAAATTTTTGTGAGGAATGATAAGGCTTGATGATTTAGAATATTATTTCTAAGAAACAGAGTGCATAAAACAGTCAAAGAGTACTTTAAATCGAACCCTTCTTCGGAAACCCAAACAGGGATGTTTATAGTACGTGCTAAAAAACCGAGTCACGGTCGACGTTTTTCGAAATTTTTGTGAGGAATGATAAGGCTTGATGATTTAGAATATTATTTCTAAGAAACAGAGTGCATAAAACAGTCAAAGAGTACTTTAAATCGAACCCTTCTTCGGAAACCCAAACAGGGATGTTTATAGTACGTGCTAAAAAACCGAGTCACGGTCGACGTTTTTCGAAATTTTTGTGAGGAATGATAAGGCTTGATGATTTAGAATATTATTTCTAAGAAACAGAGTGCATAAAACAGTCAAAGAGTACTTTAAATCGAACCCTTCTTCGGAAACCCAAACAGGGATGTTTATAGTACGTGCTAAAAAACCGAGTCACGGTCGACGTTTTTCGAAATTTTTGTGAGGAATGATAAGGCTTGATGATTTAGAATATTATTTCTAAGAAACAGAGTGCATAAAACAGTCAAAGAGTACTTTAAATCGAACCCTTCTTCGGAAACCCAAACAGGGATGTTTATAGTACGTGCTAAAAAACCGAGTCACGGTCGACGTTTTTCGAAATTTTTGTGAGGAATGATAAGGCTTGATGATTTAGAATATTATTTCTAAGAAACAGAGTGCATAAAACAGTCAAAGAGTACTTTAAATCGAACCCTTCTTCGGAAACCCAAACAGGGATGTTTATAGTACGTGCTAAAAAACCGAGTCACGGTCGACGTTTTTCGAAATTTTTGTGAGGAATGATAAGGCTTGATGATTTAGAATATTATTTCTAAGAAACAGAGTGCATAAAACAGTCAAAGAGTACTTTAAATCGAACCCTTCTTCGGAAACCCAAACAGGGATGTTTATAGTACGTGCTAAAAAACCGAGTCACGGTCGACGTTTTTCGAAATTTTTGTGAGGAATGATAAGGCTTGATGATTTAGAATATTATTTCTAAGAAACAGAGTGCATAAAACAGTCAAAGAGTACTTTAAATCGAACCCTTCTTCGGAAACCCAAACAGGGATGTTTATAGTACGTGCTAAAAAACCGAGTCACGGTCGACGTTTTTCGAAATTTTTGTGAGGAATGATAAGGCTTGATGATTTAGAATATTATTTCTAAGAAACAGAGTGCATAAAACAGTCAAAGAGTACTTTAAATCGAACCCTTCTTCGGAAACCCAAACAGGGATGTTTATAGTACGTGCTAAAAAACCGAGTCACGGTCGACGTTTTTCGAAATTTTTGTGAGGAATGATAAGGCTTGATGATTTAGAATATTATTTCTAAGAAACGGAGTGCATAAAACTGTAAAAGAGTTCGTCAAATCGAACCCTTCTTCGGAAACCCAAACAGGGAGGTTGTTAGTACGTGCTAAAAAAACCGTGTCACGGTCGACATTTTTCGAAAGTTTTGTGAGGAATGATAAGGCTTGATGATTTAGAATATTATTTCTAAGAAACGGAGTGCATAAAACAGTAAAAGAGTTCGTCAAATCGAACCTTTCTTCGGAAAACCCAACAGGGAAGTTTTTAGTACGTGCTAAAAAAACCGAGTCACGGTCCACATTTTTCGAAAGTTTTGTTTGGAATGATAAGGCTTGATGATTTAGAATATTATTTCTAAGAAACGGAGTGCATAAAACGGTCAAAGAGTAATTTAAATGGAACCCTTCTTCGGAAACCCAAACAGGGATGTTTTTAGTACGTGCTAAAAAACCGAGTCACGGTCGACGTTTTTCGAAATTTTTTTGAGGAATGATAAGGCTTGATGATTTAGAATATTATTTCTAAGAAACGGAGTGCATAAAAACGTAAAAGAGTTCGTCAAATCGAACCCTTCTTTGGAAACCCGAACAGGGAAGTTTTTAGTACGTGCTAAAACAACCGAGTCACGGTATACATTTTTGAAAGTTTTGTTTGGAATGATAAGGCTTGATGATTTAGAATATTATTTCTAAGAAACAGAGTGCATAAAACAGTCAAAGAGTACTTCAAATCGAACCCTTCTTCGAAAACCCAAACAGGGAAGTTTTTAATACGTGCTAAAAAACCGAGTCACGGTCGACGTTTTTCGAAATTTTTGTGAGGAATGATAAGGCTTGATGATTTAGAATATTATTTCTAAGAAACGGAGTGCAGAATACTGTAAAAGAGTTCGTCAAACCGAACCCTTCTTCGGAAACCCAAACAGGGAAGTTGTTAGTACGTGCTAAAAAAACCGTGTCACGGTCGACATTTTTCGAAAGTTTTGTGAGGAATGATAAGGCTTGATGATTTAGAATATTATTTCTATGAAACGGAGTGCATAAAAAAGTAAAAGAGTTCGTCAAATCGAACCTTTCTTCGGAAAACCGAACATGAAAGTTTTTAGTACGTGCTAAAAAAACCGAGTCACTGTCCACATTTTTCGAAAGTTTTGTTTGGAATGATAAGGCTTGATGATTTAGAATATTATTTCTAAGAAACGGAGTGCATAAAACGGTCAAAGAGTACTTTAAATCGAACCCTTCTTCAGAAACCCAAACAGGGATGTTTTTAGTACGTGCTAAAAAACCGAGTCACGGTCGATGTTTTTCGAAATTTTTGTGAGGAATGATAAGGCTTGATGATTTAGAATATTATTTCTAAGAAACGGAGTGCATAAAACAGTAAAAGTGTTCGTCAAATCGAACCCTTCTTCGGAAAACCGAACAGGGAAGTTTTTAGTACGTGCTAAAAAACCGAGTCACGGTCCACATTTTTCGAAAGTTTTTTTTGGAATGATAAGGCTTGATGATTTATAATATTATTTCTAAGAAACGGAGTGCATAAAACAGGAAAAGAGTTCGTCAAATTGAACCCTTCTTCGGAAAACCGAATAGGGAAGTTTTTAGTACGTTCTAAAAAAACCGAGTCACGGTCCACATTTTTCGAAAGTATTGTTTGGAATGATAAGGCTTGATGATTTAGAATATTATTTCTAAGAAACGGAGTGCATAAAACAGTCAAAGAGTACTTTAAATCGAACCCTTCTTCGGAAACCCAAACAGGGAAGTTTTTAGTACGTGCTAAAAAACCGAGTCACGGTCCACATTTTTCGAAAGTTTTGTTTGGAATGATAAGGCTTGATGATTTAGAATATAGTTTCTAAGAAACAGAGTGCATAAAACTGTCAAAGAGTACTTGAAATCGAACCCTTCTTCGAAAACCCAAACAGGGAAGTTTTTAGTACGTGCTAAAAAACCAAGTCACGGTCCACATTTTTCGAAAGTTTTGTGAGGAATGATAAGGCTTGATGATTTAGAATATTATTTCTAAGAAACGGAGTGCATAAAACAGTCAAAGAGTACTTTAAATCGAACCCTTCTTCGGAAAACCAAATAGGGAAGTTTTTAGTACGTGCTAAAAAACCGAGTCACGGTCCACATTTTCGAAAGTTTTGTTTGGAATGATACGGCTTGATGATTTAGAATATTATTTCTGAGAAACGGAGTGCATAAAACAGTCAAAGAGTACTTTAAATCGAACCCTTCTTCGGAAAACCAAATAGGGAAGTTTTTAGTACGTGCTAAAAAACCGAGTCACGGTCCACATTTTTCGAAAGTTTTGTTTGGAATGATAAGGCTTGATGATTTAGAATATTATTTCTAAGAAACGGAGTGCATAAAACAGTAAAAGAGTTCGTCAAATCGAATCCTTCTTCGAAAACCCGAACAGGGAAGTTTTTAGTACTTGCTAAAAAAATCGAGTCACGGTCAACATTTTTCGAAAGTTTTGTTTGGAATGATAAGGCTTGATGATTTAGAATATTATTTCTAAGAAACGAAGTGCATAAAACAGTAAAAGAGTTCGTCAAACCGAACCCTGCTTCGGAAACCCGAACAGGGAAGTTTTTAGTACGTGCTAAAAAAACCGAGTCACGGTCCACATTTTTCGAAAGTTTTGTTTGGAATGATAAGGCTTGATGATTTAGAATATTATTTCTAAGAAACGGAGTGCATAAAACAGTCAAAGAGTACTTTAAATCGAACCCTTCTTCGGAAACCCAAACAGGGAAGTTTTTAGTACGTGCTAAAAAACCGAGTCACGGTCGACGTTTTTCGAAATTTTTGTGAGGAATGATAAGGCTTGATGATTTAGAATATTATTTCTAAGAAACGGAGTGCATAAAACAGTAAAAGAGTTCGTCAAATCGAACCCTTCTTCGGAAACCCGAACAGGGAAGTTTTTGGTACGTGCTAAAAAAACCGAGTCACGGTCCACATTTTTCGAAAGTTTTGTGAGGAATGATAAGGCTTGATGATTTAGAATATTATTTCTAAGAAACGGAGTGCATAAAACAGTAAAAGAGTTCGTTAAATCGAACCCTTCTTCGGAAACCCGAACAAGGAAGTTCTTAGTACGTGCTAAAAAAACCGAGTCACGGTCCACATTTTTCGAAAGTTTTGTGAGGAATGATAAGGCTTGATCATTTAGAATATTATTTCTAAGAAACGGAGTGCATAAAACAGTAAAAGAGTTCGTCAAACCGAACCCTGCTTCGGAAACCCGAACAGGGAAGTTTTTGGTACGTGCTAAAAAAACCGAGTCACGGTCCACATTTTTCGAAAGTTTTGTGAGGAATGATAAGGCTTGATGATTTAGAATATTATTTCTAAGAAACGGAGTGCATAAAACAGTAAAAGAGTTCGTCAAACCGAACCCTTCTTCGGAAACCCGAACAGGGAAGTTTTTAGTACGTGCTAAAAAAACCGAGTCACGGTCCACATTTTTCGAAAGTTTTGTGAGGAATGATAAGGCTTGATGATTTAGAATATTATTTCTAAGAAACGGAGTGCATAAAACAGTAAAAGAGTTCGTCAAATCGAATCCTTCTTCGGAAACCCGAACAGGGAAGTTTTTAGTACGTGCTAAAAAAATCGAGTCACGGTCCACATTTTTCGAAAGTTTTGTTTGGAATGATAAGGCTTGATGATTTAGAATATTATTTCTAAGAAACGGAGTGCATAAAACAGTCAAAGAGTACTTTAAATCGAACCCTTCTTCGGAAACCCAAACAGGGAAGTTGTTAGTACGTGCCAAAGAAACCGAGTCACGGTCCACATTTTTCGAAAGTTTTGTTTGGAATGATAAGGCTTGATGATTTAGAATATTATTTCAAAGAAACGGAGTGCATAAAACAGTCAAAGAGTACTTTAAATCGAACCCTTCTCCGGAAACCCAAAAAGGGAAGTTTTTAGTACGTGCTAAAAAACCGAGTCACGGTCAACGTTTTTCGATATTTTTGTGAGGAAGGATAAAGCTTGATGATTTAGAATATTATTTCTAAGAAACGGAGTGCATAAAACAGTAAAAGAGTTCGTCAAACCGAACCCTTCTTCGGAAACCCAAACAGGGAAGTTGTTAGTACATGCTAAAAAAACCGTGTCACGGTCGACATTATTCGAAAGTTTTGTGAGGAATGATAAGGCTTGATGATTTAGAATATTATTTCTAAGAAACGGAGTGCATACAACAGTAAAAGAGTTCGTCAAATCGAACCCTTCTTCGGAAAACCGAACAGGGATGTTGTTAGTACGTGCTAAAACAACCGAGTCACAGTTGACATTTTTCGTAAGTTTTGTGAGGAATGATAAGGCTTGATAGTTTAGAATATTATTTCAAAGAAACAGAGTGCATAAAACAGTCAAAGAGTACTTTAAATCGAACCCTTCTTCGGAAACCCAAACAGGGAAGTTGTTAGTACGTGCTAAAAAATCGAGTCACGGTCGACATTTTTCGAAAGTTTTGTGAGGAATGATAAGGCTTGATGATTTAGTATATTACTTCTCAGAAATGGAGTGCATAAAACAGTCAAAGAGTACTTTAAATCGAACCCTTCTTCGGAAACCTAAACAGGGAAGTTTTTAGTACGTGCTAAAAAACCGAGTCACGGTCCACGTTTTTCGAAAGTTTTGTGAGGAATGATAAGGCTTGATGATTTAGAATATTATTTCTAAGAAACGGAGTGCATAAAACAGTTAAAGAGTACTTTAAATCGAACCCTTCTTCGGAAACCCAAACAGGGAAGTTTTTAGTACGTGCTAAAAAACCGAGTCACGGTCGACGTTTTTCGAAATTTTTGTGAGGATAGATAAGGCTTGATGATTTAGAATATTATTTCTAAGAAACGGAGTGCATAAAACAGTAAAAGAGTTCGTCGAACCGAACCCTTCTTCGGAAACCCAAACAGGGAATTTGTTAGTACGTGCTAAAAAAACCGTGTCACGGTCGACATTTTTCGAAAGTTTTGTGAGGAATGATAAGGCTTGATGATTTAGAATATTATTTCTAAGAAACGGAGTGCATAAAACAGTAAAAGAGTTCGTCGAACCGAACCCTTCTTCGGAAACCCAAACAGGGAAGTTTTTAGTACGTGCTAAAAAACCGAGTCACGGTCGACGTTTGTCGAAATTTTTGTGAGGAATGATAAGGCTTGATGATTTAGAATATTATTTCTAAGAAACGGAGTGCATAAAACAGTAAAAGAGTTCGTCAAATCGAACCCTGCTTCGGAAACCCGAACAGAGAAGTTTTTAGTACGTGCTAAAAAAACTGAGTCACAGTCCACATTTTTCGAAAGTTTTGTGAGGAATGATAAGGCTTGATGATTTAGAATATTATTTCTTAGAAACGGAGTGCATAAAACAATCAAAGAGAACTTTAAATCGAACCCTTCTTCGGAAACCCAAACAGGGAAGTTTTTAGTACGTGCTAAAAAACCGAGTCACGGTCCATATTTTTCGAAAGTTTTGTGAGGAATGATAAGGATTGATGATTTAGAATATTATTTCTAAGAAACGGAGTGCATAAAACAGTCAAAGAGTACTTTAAATCGAACCCTTCTTCGGAAACCCAAACAGGGAAGTTTTTAGTACGTGCTAAAAAACCGAGTCACGGTCGACGTTTTTCGAAAGTTTTGTGAGGAATGATAAGGATTGATGATTTAGAATATTATTTCTAAGAAACGGAGTGCATAAAACAGTAAAAGAGTTCGTCAAACCGAACCCTTCTTCGGAAACCCAAACAGGGAAGCTGTTAGTACGTGCTAAAAAAACCGTGTCACGGTCGAAATTTTTCGAAAGTTTTTTGAGGAATGATACGGCTTGATGATTTAGAATATTATTTCTAAGAAACGAAGTGCATAAAACAGTAAAAGAGTTCGTCAAATCGAACCTTTCTTCGGAAACCCGAACAGGGAAGTTTTTAATACGTGCTAAAAAAACCGAGTCACGGTCCACATTTTTGAAAGTTTTGTTTGGAATGATAAGGCTTGATGATTTAGAATATTATTTCTAAGAAACAGAGTGCATAAAACAGTCAAAGAGTACTTTAAATCAAACCCTTCTTCGGAAACCCAAACAGGGATGTTTTTAGTACATGCTAAAAAACCGAGTCACGGTCGACGTTTGTCGAAATTTTTGTGAGGATAGATAAGGCTTGATGATTTATCATATTATTTCTAAGAAACAGAGTGCATAAAACAGTCAAAGAGTTCTTTAAATCGAACCCTTCTTCGGAAACCCAAACAGGGATGTTTTTAGTACATGCTAAAAAACCGAGTCACGGTCGACGTTTGTCGAAATTTTTGTGAGGATAGATAAGGCTTGATGATTTATCATATTATTTCTAAGAAACAGAGTGCATAAAACAGTCAAAGAGTTCTTTAAATCGAACCCTTCTTCGGAAACCCAAACAGGGATGTTTTTAGTACATGCTAAAAAACCGAGTCACGGTCGACGTTTGTCGAAATTTTTGTGAGGATAGATAAGGCTTGATGATTTATCATATTATTTCTAAGAAACAGAGTGCATAAAACAGTCAAAGAGTTCTTTAAATCGAACCCTTCTTCGGAAACCCAAACAGGGATGTTTTTAGTACATGCTAAAAAACCGAGTCACGGTCGACGTTTGTCGAAATTTTTGTGAGGATAGATAAGGCTTGATGATTTATCATATTATTTCTAAGAAACAGAGTGCATAAAACAGTCAAAGAGTTCTTTAAATCGAACCCTTCTTCGGAAACCCAAACAGGGATGTTTTTAGTACATGCTAAAAAACCGAGTCACGGTCGACGTTTGTCGAAATTTTTGTGAGGATAGATAAGGCTTGATGATTTATCATATTATTTCTAAGAAACAGAGTGCATAAAACAGTCAAAGAGTTCTTTAAATCGAACCCTTCTTCGGAAACCCAAACAGGGATGTTTTTAGTACATGCTAAAAAACCGAGTCACGGTCGACGTTTGTCGAAATTTTTGTGAGGATAGATAAGGCTTGATGATTTATCATATTATTTCTAAGAAACAGAGTGCATAAAACAGTCAAAGAGTTCTTTAAATCGAACCCTTCTTCGGAAACCCAAACAGGGATGTTTTTAGTACATGCTAAAAAACCGAGTCACGGTCGACGTTTGTCGAAATTTTTGTGAGGATAGATAAGGCTTGATGATTTATCATATTATTTCTAAGAAACAGAGTGCATAAAACAGTCAAAGAGTTCTTTAAATCGAACCCTTCTTCGGAAACCCAAACAGGGATGTTTTTAGTACATGCTAAAAAACCGAGTCACGGTCGACGTTTGTCGAAATTTTTGTGAGGATAGATAAGGCTTGATGATTTATCATATTATTTCTAAGAAACAGAGTGCATAAAACAGTCAAAGAGTTCTTTAAATCGAACCCTTCTTCGGAAACCCAAACAGGGATGTTTTTAGTACATGCTAAAAAACCGAGTCACGGTCGACGTTTGTCGAAATTTTTGTGAGGATAGATAAGGCTTGATGATTTATCATATTATTTCTAAGAAACAGAGTGCATAAAACAGTCAAAGAGTTCTTTAAATCGAACCCTTCTTCGGAAACCCAAACAGGGATGTTTTTAGTACATGCTAAAAAACCGAGTCACGGTCGACGTTTGTCGAAATTTTTGTGAGGATAGATAAGGCTTGATGATTTATCATATTATTTCTAAGAAACAGAGTGCATAAAACAGTCAAAGAGTTCTTTAAATCGAACCCTTCTTCGGAAACCCAAACAGGGATGTTTTTAGTACATGCTAAAAAACCGAGTCACGGTCGACGTTTGTCGAAATTTTTGTGAGGATAGATAAGGCTTGATGATTTATCATATTATTTCTAAGAAACAGAGTGCATAAAACAGTCAAAGAGTTCTTTAAATCGAACCCTTCTTCGGAAACCCAAACAGGGATGTTTTTAGTACATGCTAAAAAACCGAGTCACGGTCGACGTTTGTCGAAATTTTTGTGAGGATAGATAAGGCTTGATGATTTATCATATTATTTCTAAGAAACAGAGTGCATAAAACAGTCAAAGAGTTCTTTAAATCGAACCCTTCTTCGGAAACCCAAACAGGGATGTTTTTAGTACATGCTAAAAAACCGAGTCACGGTCGACGTTTGTCGAAATTTTTGTGAGGATAGATAAGGCTTGATGATTTATCATATTATTTCTAAGAAACAGAGTGCATAAAACAGTCAAAGAGTTCTTTAAATCGAACCCTTCTTCGGAAACCCAAACAGGGATGTTTTTAGTACATGCTAAAAAACCGAGTCACGGTCGACGTTTGTCGAAATTTTTGTGAGGATAGATAAGGCTTGATGATTTATCATATTATTTCTAAGAAACAGAGTGCATAAAACAGTCAAAGAGTTCTTTAAATCGAACCCTTCTTCGGAAACCCAAACAGGGATGTTTTTAGTACATGCTAAAAAACCGAGTCACGGTCGACGTTTGTCGAAATTTTTGTGAGGATAGATAAGGCTTGATGATTTATCATATTATTTCTAAGAAACAGAGTGCATAAAACAGTCAAAGAGTTCTTTAAATCGAACCCTTCTTCGGAAACCCAAACAGGGATGTTTTTAGTACATGCTAAAAAACCGAGTCACGGTCGACGTTTGTCGAAATTTTTGTGAGGATAGATAAGGCTTGATGATTTATCATATTATTTCTAAGAAACAGAGTGCATAAAACAGTCAAAGAGTTCTTTAAATCGAACCCTTCTTCGGAAACCCAAACAGGGATGTTTTTAGTACATGCTAAAAAACCGAGTCACGGTCGACGTTTGTCGAAATTTTTGTGAGGATAGATAAGGCTTGATGATTTATCATATTATTTCTAAGAAACAGAGTGCATAAAACAGTCAAAGAGTTCTTTAAATCGAACCCTTCTTCGGAAACCCAAACAGGGATGTTTTTAGTACATGCTAAAAAACCGAGTCACGGTCGACGTTTGTCGAAATTTTTGTGAGGATAGATAAGGCTTGATGATTTATCATATTATTTCTAAGAAACAGAGTGCATAAAACAGTCAAAGAGTTCTTTAAATCGAACCCTTCTTCGGAAACCCAAACAGGGAAGTTTTTAGTACGTGCTAAAAAACCGAGTCACGGTCGACGTTTGTCGAAATTTTTGTGAGGATAGATAAGGCTTGATGATTTATCATATTATTTCTAAGAAACGGAGTGCATAAAACAGTCAAAGAGTACTTTAAATCGAACCCTTCTTCGGAAACCCAAACAGGGATGTTTTTAGTACATGCTAAAAAACCGAGTCACGGTCGAAGTATTTTGGAAGTTTTGGGAAGAATGATTAGGCTTGATGATTTAGAATATTATTTCTAAGAAACGGAGTGCATAAAACAGTAAAAGAGTTCGTCAAATCGAACTCTTCTTCGGAAACCCGAACAGGGAAGTTTTTAGTACGTGCTAAAAAAACCGAGAACGGTCCACATTTTTGAAAGTTTTGTTTGGAATGATAAGGCTTGATGATTTAGAATATTATTTCTAAGAAACAGAGTGGATAAAACAGTAAAAGAGTACTTTAAATCGAACCCTTCTTCGGAAACCCAAACAGGGATGTTTTTAGTACGTGCTAAAAAACCGAGTCACGGTCGACGTTTTTCGAAATTTTTGTGAGGAATGATAAGGCTTGATGATTTAGAATATAATATCTAAGAAACGGAGTGCATAAAAAAGTCAAAGAGTTCCTCAAATCGAACTCTTCTTTTGAAACCTAAATAGGGAAGTTGTTAGTACGTGCTAAAAAAACCGAGTCTCGGTCGACATTTTTCGAAATTTTTGTGAGGAATGATAAGGCTTGATGATTTAGAATATTATTTCTAAGAAACGGACTGCATAAAATAGTCAAAGAGTACTTTAAATCGAACCCTTCTTCGGAAACCCAAACAGGGAAGTTTTTAGTACGTGCTAAAAAACCGAGTCACGGTCGACGTTTTTCGAAATTTTTGTGAGGAATGATAAGGCTTGATGATTTAGAATATTATTTCTAAGAAACGGAGTGCATAAAACAGTAAAAGAGTTCGTCAAATCGAACCCTTCTTCGGAAACCCGAACAGGGAAGTTTTTAGTACGTGCTAAAAAAACCGAGTCACGGTCCACATTTTTCGAAAGTTTTGTTTGGAATGATAAGGCTTGATGATTTAGAATATTATTTCTAAGAAACGGAGTGCATAAAACAGTCAAAGAGTACTTTAAATCGAACCCTTCTTCGGAAACCCAAACAGGGAAGTTTTTAGTACGTGCTAAAAAACCGAGTCACGGTCGACGTTTTACGAAGTTTTTGTGAGGAATGATAAGGCATGATGATTTAGAATATTATTTCTAAGAAACGGAGTGCATAAAACAGTAAAAGAGTTCGTCAAATCGAACCCTTCTTCGGAAACCCGAACAGGGAAGTTTTTAGTACGTGCTAAAAAAACCGAGTCACGGTCCACATTTTTCGAAAGTTTTGTTTGGAATGATAAGGCTTGATGATTTAGAATATTATTTCTAAGAAACGGAGTGCATAAAACAGTCAAAGAATACTTTAAATCGAACCCTTCTTCGGAAACCCAAACAGGGATGTTTATAGTACGTGCTAAAAAATCGAGTCACGGTCGACGTTTTTCGAAATTTTTGTGAGGAATGATAAGGCTTGATGATTTAGAATATTATTTCTAAGAAACGGAGTGCATAAAACAGTAAAAGAGTTCGTCAAACCGAACCCTTCTTCGGAAACCCAAACAGGGAAGTTGTTAGTACGTGCTAAAAAAACCGTGTCACGGTCGACATTTTTCGAAAGTTTTGTAAGGAATGATAAGGCTTGATGATTTAGAATATTATTTCTAAGAAACGGAGTGCATAAAACAGTAAAAGAGTTTGTCAAATCGAACCCTTCTTCGGAAACCCGAACAGGGAAGTTTTTAGTACGTGCTAAAAAAACCGAGTCACGGTCCACATTTTTCGAAAGTTTTGTTTGGAATGATAAGGCTTGATGATTTAGAATATTATTTCTAAGAAACAGAGTGCATAAAACAGTAAAAGAGTTCGTCAAACCGAACCCTTCTTCGGAAACCCAAACAGGGAAGTTGTTAGTACGTGCTAAAAAAACCGTGTCACGGTCGACATTTTTCGAAAGTTTTGTAAGGAATGATAAGGCTTGATGATTTAGAATATTATTTCTAAGAAACGGAGTGCATAAAACGGTCAAAGAGTACTTTAAATCGAACCCTTCTTCGGAAACCCAAACAGGGATGTTTTTAGTACGTGCTAAAAAACCGAGTCACGGTCGACGTTTTTCGAAGTTTTTGTGAGGAATGATAAGGCTTGATGATTTAGAATATTATTTCTAAGAAACGGAGTACATAAAACAGTCAAAGAGTACTTTAAATCGAACCCTTCTTCGGAAACCCAAACAGGGATGTTTTTAGTACATGCTAAAAAACCGAGTCACGGTCGACGTTTTTCGAAATTTTTGTGAGGAATGATAAGGCTTGATGATTTAGAATATTATTTCTAAGAAACGGAGTGCATAAAACAGTAAAAGAGTTCGTCAAATCGAACCCTTCTTCGGAAACCCGAACAGGGAAGTTTTTAGTACGTGCTAAAAAAACCGAGTCACGGTCCACATTTTTCGAAAGTTTTGTTTGGAATGATAAGGCTTGATGATTTAGAATATTATTTCTAAGAAACAGAGTGCATAAAACAGTCAAAGAGTACTTTAAATCGAACCCTTCTTCGGAAACCCAAACAGGGAAGTTTTTAGTACGTGCTAAAAAACCGAGTCACGGTCGACGTTTTTCGAAATTTTTGTGAGGAATGATAAGGCTTGATGATTTAGAATATTATTTCTAAGAAACAGAGTGCATAAAACAGTAAAAGAGTTCGTCAAATCGAACCCTTCTTTGGAAACCCGAACAGGGAAGTTTTTAGTACGTGCTAAAAAAACCGAGTCACGGTCGACGTTTTTCGAAATTTTTGTGAGGAATGATAAGGCTTGATGATTTAGAATATTATTTCTAAGAAACGGAGTGCATAAAACGGTCAAAGAGTACTATAAATCGAACCCTTTTTCGGAAACCCAAACAGGGAAGTTTTTAGTACGTGCTAAAAAACCGAGTCACGGTCGACGTTTTTCGAAATTTTTGTGAGGAATGATAAGGCTTGATGATTTAGAATATTATTTCTAAGAAACGGAGTGCATAAAACAGTAAAAGAGTTCGTCAAATCGAACCCTTCTTCGGAAACCCGAACAGGGAAGTTTTTAGTACGTGCTAAAAAAACCGAGTCACGGTCCACATTTTTCGAAAGTTTTGTTTGGAATGATAAGGCTTGATGATTTAGAATATTATTTCTAAGAAACAGAGTGCATAAAACAGTCAAAGAGTACTTTAAATCGAACCCTTCTTCGGAAACCCAAACAGGGATGTTTTTAGTACGTGCTAAAAAACCGAGTCACGGTCGACGTTTTACGAAGTTTTTGTGAGGAATGATAAGGCTTGATGATTTAGAATATTATTTCTAAGAAACGGAGTGCAAAAAACAGTAAAAGAG
>NW_019272474.1:25266-27829 GCF_002738345.1 Cucurbita maxima | reverse complement strand
AACGAAGTGAATCAAAACAATAAAAGAGTCCTTCAAATCGAACCCTAATTCGAAAAGCCAAATCTGGGACGTTTGAAGTATTTGATAAAAAAACCGAGTCACGGTCGACATTTTTAAAAACTTTTGTGCGGAATGATTAGGCTTGATGATTTATAATAGAATTTCGAAGAAACGGAGTGCATCAAAACAGTAAAAGAGTTCTTCAAATTGAACCACATCCGGAAACACAAATCTTGGACGTTTGAAGTACGTGCTAAAAAAACCGAGTCACATTCGACGTTTTTCAAAATATTTCTGGGGAATGATTAGGCTCGATGATGTAGAATACAATTTCGAACAAACGGAGTGCATCAAAATAGTAAAAGAGTCCTTCAAATCGAACCCTAATTCGAAAACTCAAATTTGGGACGTTTGAAGTATTTGGTAAAAAAACCGAGTCACGGTCGACATTTTTAAAAACTTTTGTGGGGAATGATTAGGCTTGATGATTTAGAATAGAATTTCGAAGAAACGAAGTGCATCAAAACAGTAAAAGAGTTCTTCAAATTGAACCGTACTTCAGAAACCTTAATCTGGGACGTTTGAAGTATGTGGTAAAAAAACCGAGTCACGGTCGACATTTTTAAAAGGTTTTGTGGGGAATGATTAGGCTTGATGATTTAGAATAGAATTTCGAAGAAACGAAGTGCATCAAAACAGTAAAAGAGTTCGTCAAATCGAGCCCTAATTCGAAAACCCAAATCTGGGAGGTTTGAAGTATGTGGTAAAAGAACCGAGTCACGGTCGACGTTTTTAAAAAGTTTTGTGGGGAATGATTTTGCTTGATGATGTAGAATAGAATTTCCAACGAACGAAGTGAATCAAAACAATAAAAGAGTCCTTCAAATCGAACCTTAATTCGAAAACCCAAATCTGGGACGTTTAAAGTATGTGGTAAAAAAACAGAGTCACGGTCGACATTTTTAAAAAGTTTTGTGGGGAATGATTAGGCTTGATGATTTAGAATAGAATTTTGAAGAAACGGATTGCATAAAACAGTAAAAGAGTGCTTCAAATCGAACCCTATTTTGAAAACCCTAATCTGGGACGTTTCAAATACGTGCTAAAAAACCGAGTCACGGTCGACGTTTTTCAAAAGTTTTGTGGCAAATGATTTGGCTTGATGATGTAGAATAGAATTTCCAACAAACGGAGTGCATCAAAACAATAAAAGAGTCCTTCAAATCGAACCCTAATTCGAAAAGCCAAATCTGAGACGTTTGAAGTATTTGGTAAAAAAACCGAGTCACGGTCGAACCCTAATTCGAAAAGCCAAATCTGAGACGTTTGAAGTATTTGGTAAAAAAACCGAGTCACGGTCGACATTTTTAAAAACTTTTGTGGGGAATGATTAGGCTTGATGATTTAGAATAGAATTTTGAAGAAACGGAGTGCATCAAAACAGTAAAAGAGTTCTTCAAATTGAACCACATCCGGAATCACAAATCTTGGACAATTAAAGTACGTTCTAAAAAAAACGAGTCAAATTCGACGTTTTTCAAAATATTTCTGGGGAATGATTAGGCTTGATGATGTAGAATACAATTTCGAACAAACGGAGTGCATCAAAATAGTAAAAGAGTCCTTCAAATCGAACCCTAATTCAAAAACCCAAATCTGGGACGTTTGAAGTATGTGGTAAAAAAACCGAGTCACGGTCGACATTTTTAAAAACTTTTGTGGGGAATGATTAGGCTTGATGATTTAGAATAGAATTTCGAAGAAACGGAGTGCATCAAAACAGTAAAAGAGTTCTTCAAATTGAACCACATCCGGAAACACAAATCTTGGACGTTTGAAGTACGTGCTAAAAAAACCGAGTCACATTCGACGTTTTTCAAAATATTTCTGGGGAATGATTAGGCTTGATGATGTAGAATACAATTTCGAACAAACGGAGTGCATCAAAATAGTAGAAGAGTCCTTCAAATTGAACCCTATTTGAAAAACCCAAATCTGGGACGTTTGAAGTACGTGCTAAAAAATACGAGTCACGGTCGACATTTTTAAAAACTTTTGTGGGGAATGATTAGGCTTGATGATTTAGAATAGAATTTTGAAGAAACGGATTGCATAAAACAGTAAAAGAGTGCTTCAAATCGAACCCTATTTTGAAAACCCTAATCAGGGACGTTTCAAATACGTGCTAAAAAACCGAGTCACGGTCGACGTTTTTCAAAAGTTTTGTGGCAAATGATTTGGCTTGATGATGTAGAATAGAATTTCCAACAAACGGAGTGCATTAAAACAATAAAAGATTCCTTCAAATCGAACCCTAATTCGAAAAGCCCAATCTGGGACCTTTGAAGTATGTGGTAAAAAAACCGAGTCACGGTCGACATTTTTAAAAAGTTTTGTGGAGGCTTGATGATTAAGAATAGAATTTCGAAGAAACGAAGTGCATCAAAACAGTAAAAGAGTTCTTCAAATTGAACCACATCCGGAAACACAAATCTTGGACGTTTGAAGTACGTGCTAAAAAAACCGAGTCACATTCGACGTTTTTCAAAATATTTCTGGGGAA
>NW_019272474.1:15212-24988 GCF_002738345.1 Cucurbita maxima | reverse complement strand
CGAGTCAAATTCGACGTTTTTCAAAATATTTCTGGGGAATGATTAGGCTTGATGATGTAGAATACAATTTCGAACAAACGGAGTGCATCAAAATAGTAGAAGAGTCCTTCAAATTGAACCCTAATTCTAAAACCCAAATCTGGGACGTTTGAAGTACGTGCTAAAAAATACGAGTCACGGTCGACATTTTTAAAAACTTTTGTGGGGAATGATTAGGCTGTATGATTTAGAATAGAATTTTGAAGAAACGGATTGCATAAAACAGTAAAAGAGTGCTTCAAATCGAACCCTATTTCGAAAACCCTAATCAGGGACGTTTCAAATACGTGCTAAAAAACCGAGTCACGGNAAAACAGTAAAAGAGTGCTTCAAATCGAACCCTATTTTGAAAACCCTAATCAGGGACGTTTCAAATACGTGCTAAAAAACCGAGTCACGGTCGACGTTTTTCAAAAGTTTTGTGGCAAATGATTTGGCTTGATGATGTATAATAGAATTTCCAACAAACGGAGTGCATTAAAACAATAAAAGATTCCTTCAAATCGAACCCTAATTCGAAAAGCCCAATCTGGGACCTTTGAAGTATGTGGTAAAAAAACCGAGTCACGGTCGACATTTTTAAAAAGTTTTGTGGGGAATGATTAGGCTTGATGATTTAGAATAGAATTTCGAAGAAACGGAGTGCATAAAACAGTAAAAGTGTGCTTCAAATCGAACCCTACTTTGTAAACCCAAATCTTGGACGTTTGAAGTACGTGCTAAAAAAACCGAGTCACATTCGACGTTTTTCAAAATATTTCTGGGGAATGATTAGGCTTGATGATGTAGAATACAATTGCGAACAAACGGAGTGCATCAAAATAGTAAACGAGTCCTTCAAATCGAACCCTAATTCGAAAAGCCAAATCTGGAACGTTTGAAGTATTTTGTAAAAAAACCGAGTCACGGTCGACATTTTTAAACACTTTTGTGGGGAATGATTAGGCTTGATGATTTAGAATAGAATTTCGAAGAAACGGAGTGCATCGAAACAGTAAAAGAGTTCTTCAAATTGAACCACATCCGGAATCACAAATCTTGGACGTTTAAAGTACGTTCTAAAAAAACCGAGTCAAATTCGACGTTTTTCAAAATATTTCTGGGGAATGATTAGGCTTGATGATGTAGAATACAATTTCGAACAAACGGAGTGCATCAAAACAGTAAAAGAGTCCTTCAAATCGAACCCTAATTCGAAAAGCCAAATCTGGGACGTTTGAAGTATTTGGTAAAAAAACCGAGTCACGGTCGACATTTTTAAACACTTTTGTGGGGAATGATTAGGCTTGATGATTTAGAATAGAATTTTGAAGAAACGGATTGCATAAAACAGTAAAAGAGTGCTTCAAATCGAACCCTATTTCGAAAACCCTAATCAGGGACGTTTCAAATACGTGCTAAAAAACCGAGTCACGGTCGACGTTTTTCAAAAGTTTTGTGGCAAATGATTTGGCTTGATGATGTAGAATAGAATTTCCAACAAACGGAGTGCATCAAAACAGTAAAAGAGTCCTTCAAATCGAACCCTAATTCGAAAAGCCAAATCTGGGACGTTTGAAGTATTTGGTAAAAAAACCGAGTCACGGTCGACATTTTTAAAAGGTTTTGTGGGGAATGATTAGGCTTGATGATTTAGAATAGAATTTTGAACAGAGTGCATCAAAACAGTAAAAGAGTTCTTCAAATTGAACCGTACTCCAGAAACCCAAATCTGGGACGTTTGAAGTACGTGCTAAAAAAACCGAGTCACAGTCGATGTTTTTTAAAACTTTTGTAGAGAATGATTGGGCTTGATGATTTAGAATAGAATTTATAAGAAACGGATTGCATAAAACAGTAAAAGAGTGCTTCAAATCGAACCCTATTTCGAAAACCCTAATCAGGGACGTTTCAAATACGTGCTAAAAACACCGACTCACGGTCGACGTTTTTCAAAAGTTTTGTGGCAAATGATTTTGCTTGATGATGTAGAATAGAATTTCCAACAAACGGAGTGCATCAAAACAATAAAAGAGTCCTTCAAATCGAACCCTAATTCGAAAACCCAAATCTGAGACGTTTGAACTATGTGGTAAAAAAGCCGAGTCACGGTCAACATTTTTAAAAAGTTTTGTGGGGAATGATTAGGCTTGATGATTTAGAATAGAATTTCGAAGAAACGAAGTGCATCAAAACAGTAAAAGAGTTCTTCAAATTGAACCGTACTTCGGAAACCTTAATCTGGGACGTTTGAAGTATGTGGTAAAAAAACCGAGTCACGGTCGACATTTTTAAAAGGTTTTGTGGGGAATGATTAGGCTTGATGATTTAGAATAGAATTTCGAAGAAACGAAGTGCATCAAAACAGTAAAAGAGTTCTTCAAATTGAACCGTACTTCGGAAACCTTAATCTGGGACGTTTGAAGTATGTGGTAAAAAAACCGAGTCACGGTCGATATTTTTAAAAGGTTTTGTGGGGAATGTTTAGGCTTGATGATTTAGAATAGAATTTGGATAAAACGAAGTGCATCAAAATAGTAAAAGAGTTCGTCAAATCGAACCCTAATTCGAAAACCCAAATCTGGGACGTTTGAAGTATGTGGTAAAAGAACCGAGTCACGGTCGACGTTTTTAAAAAGTTTTGTGGGGAATGATTTTGCTTGATGATGTACAATAAAATTTCCAACAAACGAAGTGAATCAAAACAATAAAAGAGTCCTTCAAATCGAACCCTAATTCGAAAACCCAAATCTGAGACGTTTAAAGTATGTGGTAAAAAAACCGAGTCACGGTCGAAATTTTTAAAAAGTTTTGTGGGGAATGATTAGGCTTGATGATTTAGAATAGAATTTTGAAGAAACGGATTGCATAAAACAGTAAAAGAGTGCTTCAAATCGAACCCTATTTCGAATACCCTAATCAGGGATGTTTCAAATACGTGCTTAAAAAACCGAGTCAAGGTTGACGTTTTTCAAAACTTTTGTGGGGAATGATTTGGCTTGATGATGTAGAATAGAATTTCCAACAAACAAAGTGAATCAAAACAATAAAAGAGTCCTTCAAATCGAACCCTAATTCGAAAAGCCAAATCTGGGACGTTTGAAGTATTTGGTAAAAAAACCGAGTCACGGTCGACATTTTTAAAAACTTTTGTGGGGAATGATTAGGCTTGATGATTTATAATAGAATTTCGAAGCAACGGAGTGCATCAAAACAGTAAAAGAGTTCTTCAAATTGAACCACATCCGGAAACACAAATCTTGGACGTTTAAAGTACGTGCTAAAAAAACCGAGTCACATTCGACGTTTTTTAAAATATTTCTGGGGAATGATTAGGCTCGATGATGTAGAATACAATTTCGAACAAACGGAGTGCATCAAAATAGTAAAAGAGTCCTTCAAATCGAACCCTAATTCGAAAACCCAAATTTGGGACGTTTGAAGTATTTGGTAAAAAAACCGAGTCACGGTCGACATTTTTAAAAACTTTTGTGGGGAATGATTAGGCTTGATGATTTAGAATAGAATTTCGAAGAAACGAAGTGCATCAAAACAGTAAAAGAGTTCTTCAAATTGAACCATACTTCGGAAACCTTAATCTGGGACGTTTGAAGTATGTGGTAAAAAAACCGAGTCACGGTCGACATTTTTAAAAGGTTTTGTGGGGAATGATTAGGCTTTATGATTTAGAATAGAATTTCAACGAAACGGAGTGCATAAAATAGTAAAAGTGTGCTTCAAAATGAGCCCTACTTCGGAAACCCAAATCTGGGACGTTTGAAGTACGTGCTAAAAAAACCGAGTCACGGTCGACGTTTGTTGGAAGTTTTGTGGGGAATGAATAGGCTTGTAGATGTAGAATACAATTTCGAACCAACGGAGTGCATCAAAACAGTAAAAGAGTGCTTCAAATCGAACCCTACTTCGAAAACCCAAATCTGGGACGTTTGAAGTACGTGCTAAAAAACCGAGTCACGGTCGACGTTTTTCAAAACTTTTGTGGGGAATGATTCGGCATAATGATTTAGAATAGAATTTTGAAGAATCATAGTGCATAAAATAGTAAAAGATTGCTTCAAATCGAACCCTACTTCGAAACACTAATCAGGGACGTTTGAAGTACGTGCTAAAAAACCCGAGTCACGGTCGACATTTTTAAAACTTTTGTAGGGAATGATTAGGCTTGATGATGTAGAAAAGAATTTCCAACAAGCGGAGTGCATCCAAACAGTAAAAGAGTCCTTCAAATCGAAACCTAATTCGAAAACCCAAATTTGGGACGTTTGAAGTATGTGGTAAAAAAACCGAGTCACGGTCGACATTTTTAAAAAGTTTTGTGGGGAATGATTAGGCTTTATGATTTAGAATAGAATTTCAACGAAACGGAGTGCATAAAATAGTAAAAGTGTGCTTCAAAATGAGCCCTACTTCGGAAACCCAAATCTGGGACGTTTGAAGTACGTGCTAAAAAAACCGAGTCACGGTCGACGTTTGTTGGAAGTTTTGTGGGGAATGAATAGGCTTGTAGATGTAGAATACAATTTCGAACCAACGGAGTGCATCAAAACAGTAAAAGAGTGCTTCAAATCGAACCCTACTTCGAAAACCCAAATCTGGGACGTTTGAAGTACGTGCTAAAAAACCGAGTCACGGTCGACGTTTTTCAAAACTTTTGTGGGGAATGATTCGGCATAATGATTTAGAATAGAATTTTGAAGAATCATAGTGCATAAAATAGTAAAAGATTGCTTCAAATCGAACCCTACTTCGAAACACTAATCAGGGACGTTTGAAGTACGTGCTAAAAAACCCGAGTCACGGTCGACATTTTTAAAACTTTTGTAGGGAATGATTAGGCTTGATGATGTAGAAAAGAATTTCCAACAAGCGGAGTGCATCCAAACAGTAAAAGAGTCCTTCAAATCGAAACCTAATTCGAAAACCCAAATTTGGGACGTTTGAAGTATGTGGTAAAAAAACCGAGTCACGGTCGACATTTTTAAAAAGTTTTGTGGGGAATGATTAGGCTTTATGATTTAGAATAGAATTTCAACGAAACGGAGTGCATAAAATAGTAAAAGTGTGCTTCAAAATGAGCCCTACTTCGGAAACCCAAATCTGGGACGTTTGAAGTACGTGCTAAAATAACCGAGTCACGGTCGACGTTTGTTGGAAGTTTTGTGGGGAATGAATAGGCTTGTAGATGTAGAATACAATTTCGAACCAACGGAGTGCATCAAAACAGTAAAAGAGTGCTTCAAATCGAACCCTACTTCGAAAACCCAAATCTGGGACGTTTGAAGTACGTGCTAAAAAACCGAGTCACGGTCGACGTTTTTCAAAACTTTTGTGGGGAATGATTCGGCATAATGATTTAGAATAGAATTTTGAAGAATCATAGTGCATAAAATAGTAAAAGATTGCTTCAAATCGAACCCTACTTCGAAACACTAATCAGGGACGTTTGAAGTACGTGCTAAAAAACCCGAGTCACGGTCGACATTTTTAAAACTTTTGTAGGGAATGATTAGGCTTGATGATGTAGAAAAGAATTTCCAACAAGCGGAGTGCATCCAAACAGTAAAAGAGTCCTTCAAATCGAAACCTAATTCGAAAACCCAAATTTGGGACGTTTGAAGTATGTGGTAAAAAAACCGAGTCACGGTCGACATTTTTAAAAAGTTTTGTGGGGAATGATTAGGCTTTATGATTTAGAATAGAATTTCAACGAAACGGAGTGCATAAAATAGTAAAAGTGTGCTTCAAAATGAGCCCTACTTCGGAAACCCAAATCTGGGACGTTTGAAGTACGTGCTAAAATAACCGAGTCACGGTCGACGTTTGTTGGAAGTTTTGTGGGGAATGAATAGGCTTGTAGATGTAGAATACAATTTCGAACCAACGGAGTGCATCAAAACAGTAAAAGAGTGCTTCAAATCGAACCCTACTTCGAAAACCCAAATCTGGGACGTTTGAAGTACGTGCTAAAAAACCGAGTCACGGTCGACGTTTTTCAAAACTTTTGTGGGGAATGATTCGGCATAATGATTTAGAATAGAATTTTGAAGAATCATAGTGCATAAAATAGTAAAAGATTGCTTCAAATCGAACCCTACTTCGAAACACTAATCAGGGACGTTTGAAGTACGTGCTAAAAAACCCGAGTCACGGTCGACATTTTTAAAACTTTTGTAGGGAATGATTAGGCTTGATGATGTAGAAAAGAATTTCCAACAAGCGGAGTGCATCCAAACAGTAAAAGAGTCCTTCAAATCGAAACCTAATTCGAAAACCCAAATTTGGGACGTTTGAAGTATGTGGTAAAAAAACCGAGTCACGGTCGACATTTTTAAAAAGTTTTGTGGGGAATGATTAGGCTTTATGATTTAGAATAGAATTTCAACGAAACGGAGTGCATAAAATAGTAAAAGTGTGCTTCAAAATGAGCCCTACTTCGGAAACCCAAATCTGGGACGTTTGAAGTACGTGCTAAAAAAACCGAGTCACGGTCGACGTTTGTTGGAAGTTTTGTGGGGAATGAATAGGCTTGTAGATGTAGAATACAATTTCGAACCAACGGAGTGCATCAAAACAGTAAAAGAGTGCTTCAAATCGAACCCTACTTCGAAAACCCAAATCTGGGACGTTTGAAGTACGTGCTAAAAAACCGAGTCACGGTCGACGTTTTTCAAAACTTTTGTGGGGAATGATTCGGCATAATGATTTAGAATAGAATTTTGAAGAATCATAGTGCATAAAATAGTAAAAGATTGCTTCAAATCGAACCCTACTTCGAAACACTAATCAGGGACGTTTGAAGTACGTGCTAAAAAACCCGAGTCACGGTCGACATTTTTAAAACTTTTGTAGGGAATGATTAGGCTTGATGATGTAGAAAAGAATTTCCAACAAGCGGAGTGCATCCAAACAGTAAAAGAGTCCTTCAAATCGAAACCTAATTCGAAAACCCAAATTTGGGACGTTTGAAGTATGTGGTAAAAAAACCGAGTCACGGTCGACATTTTTAAAAAGTTTTGTGGGGAATGATTAGGCTTTATGATTTAGAATAGAATTTCAACGAAACGGAGTGCATAAAATAGTAAAAGTGTGCTTCAAAATGAGCCCTACTTCGGAAACCCAAATCTGGGACGTTTGAAGTACGTGCTAAAAAAACCGAGTCACGGTCGACGTTTGTTGGAAGTTTTGTGGGGAATGAATAGGCTTGTAGATGTAGAATACAATTTCGAACCAACGGAGTGCATCAAAACAGTAAAAGAGTGCTTCAAATCGAACCCTACTTCGAAAACCCAAATCTGGGACGTTTGAAGTACGTGCTAAAAAACCGAGTCACGGTCGACGTTTTTCAAAACTTTTGTGGGGAATGATTCGGCATAATGATTTAGAATAGAATTTTGAAGAATCATAGTGCATAAAATAGTAAAAGATTGCTTCAAATCGAACCCTACTTCGAAACACTAATCAGGGACGTTTGAAGTACGTGCTAAAAAACCCGAGTCACGGTCGACATTTTTAAAACTTTTGTAGGGAATGATTAGGCTTGATGATGTAGAAAAGAATTTCCAACAAGCGGAGTGCATCAAAACAGTAAAAGAGTCCTTCAAATCGAAACCTAATTCGAAAACCCAAATTTGGGACGTTTGAAGTATGTGGTAAAAAAACCGAGTCACGGTCGACATTTTTAAAAAGTTTTGTGGGGAATGATTAGGCTTTATGATTTAGAATAGAATTTCAACGAAACGGAGTGCATAAAATAGTAAAAGTGTGCTTCAAAATGAGCCCTACTTCGGAAACCCAAATCTGGGACGTTTGAAGTACGTGCTAAAAAAACCGAGTCACGGTCGACGTTTGTTGGAAGTTTTGTGGGGAATGAATAGGCTTGTAGATGTAGAATACAATTTCGAACCAACGGAGTGCATCAAAACAGTAAAAGAGTGCTTCAAATCGAACCCTATTTTGAAAACCCTAATCAGGGACGTTTCAAATACGTGCTAAAAAACCGAGTCACGGTCGACGTTTTTCAAAAGTTTTGTGGCAAATGATTTGGCTTGATGATGTAGAATAGAATTTCCAACAAACGGAGTGCATCAAAACAATAAAAGAGTCCTTCAAATCGAACCCTAATTCGAAAAGCCAAATCTGGGACGTTTGAAGTATTTGGTAAAAAAACCGAGTCACGGTCGACATTTTTAAAAACTTTTGTGGGGAATGATTAGGCTTGATGATTTAGAATAGAATTTTGAAGAAACGGATTGCATAAAACAGTAAAAGAGTGCTTCAAATCGAACCCTATTTTGAAAACCCTAATCAGGGACGTTTCAAATACGTGCTAAAAAACCGAGTCACGGTCGACGTTTTTCAAAAGTTTTGTGGCAAATGATTTGGCTTGATGATGTAGAATAGAATTTCCAACAAACGGAGTGCATCAAAACAATAAAAGAGTCCTTCAAATCGAACCCTAATTCGAAAAGCCAAATCTGGGACGTTTGAAGTATTTGGTAAAAAAACCGAGTCACGGTCGACATTTTTAAAAACTTTTGTGGGGAATGATTAGGCTTGATGATTTAGAATAGAATTTTGAAGAAACGGATTGCATAAAACAGTAAAAGAGTGCTTCAAATCGAACCCTATTTTGAAAACCCTAATCAGGGACGTTTCAAATACGTGCTAAAAAACCGAGTCACGGTCGACGTTTTTCAAAAGTTTTGTGGCAAATGATTTGGCTTGATGATGTAGAATAGAATTTCCAACAAACGGAGTGCATCAAAACAATAAAAGAGTCCTTCAAATCGAACCCTAATTCGAAAAGCCAAATCTGGGACGTTTGAAGTATTTGGTAAAAAAACCGAGTCACGGTCGACATTTTTAAAAACTTTTGTGGGGAATGATTAGGCTTGATGATTTAGAATAGAATTTCGAAGAAACGGAGTGCATCAAAACAGTAAAAGAGTTCTTCAAATTGAACCACATCCGGAATCACAAATCTTGGACAATTAAAGTACGTTCTAAAAAAACCGAGTCAAATTCGACGTTTTTCAAAATATTTCTGGGGAATGATTAGGCTTGATGATGTAGAATACAATTTCGAACAAACGGAGTGCATCAAAATAGTAGAAGAGTCCTTCAAATCGAACCCTAATTAAAAAACCCAAATCTGAGACGTTTGAAGTTTGTGCTAAAAAATACGAGTCACGGTCGACATTTTTAAAAACTTTTTTGGGGAATGATTAGGCTTGATGATTTAGAATAGAATTTCGAAGAAACGGAGTGCATCAAAACAGTAAAAGAGTTCTTCAAATTGAACCACATCCGGAAACACAAATCTTGGACGTTTGAAGTACGTGCTAAAAAAACCGAGTCACATTCGACGTTTTTCAAAATATTTATGGGGAATGATTGGGCTTGATGATGTAGAATACAATTTCGAACAAACGGAGTGCATCAAAATAGTAAACGAGTCCTTCAAATCGAACCCTATTTCGAAAATCCTAATCAGGGACGTTTCAAATACGTGCTAAAAAACCGAGTCACGGTCGACGTTTTTCAAAAGTTTTGTGGCAAATGATTTGGCTTGATGATGTAGAATAGAATTTCCAACAAACGGAGTGCATCAAAACAATAAAAGAGTCCTTCAAATCGAACCCTAATTCGAAAAGCCAAATCTGGGACGTTGGAAGTATTTGGTAAAAAAACCGAGTCACGGTCGACATTTTTAAAAACTTTTGTGGGGAATGATTAGG
>NW_019272474.1:0-4454 GCF_002738345.1 Cucurbita maxima | reverse complement strand
AAAGAGTCCTTCAAATCGAACCCTAATTCGAAAAGCCAAATCTGGGACGTTTGAAGTATTTGGTAAAAAAACCGAGTCACGGTCGACATTTTTAAAAACTTTTGTGGGGAATTATTAGGTTTGATGATTAAGAATAGAATTTCGAAGAAACGGAGTGCATCAAAACAGTAAAAGAGTTCTTCAAATTGAACCACATCCGGAATCACAAATCTTGGACAATTAAAGTACGTTCTAAAAAAACCGAGTCAAATTCGACGTTTTTCAAAATATTTCTGGGGAATGATTAGGCTTGATGATGTAGAATACAATTTCGAACAAACGGAGTGCATCAAAATAGTAGAAGAGTCCTTCAAATCGAACCCTAATTGAAAAACCCAAATCTGAGACGTTTGAAGTTTGTGCTAAAAAATACGAGTCACGGTCGACATTTTTAAAAACTTTTTTGGGGAATGATTAGGCTTGATGATTTAGAATAGAATTTCGAAGAAACGGAGTGCATCAAAACAGTAAAAGAGTTCTTCAAATTGTACCACATCCGGAAACACAAATCTTGGACGTTTGAAGTACGTGCTAAAAAAACCGAGTCACATTCGACGTTTTTCAAAATATTTATGGGGAATGATTGGGCTTGATGATGTAGAATACAATTTCGAACAAACGGAGTGCATCAAAATAGTAAACGAGTCCTTCAAATCGAACCCTATTTCGAAAATCCTAATCAGGGACGTTTCAAATACGTGCTAAAAAACCGAGTCACGGTCGACGTTTTTCAAAAGTTTTGTGGCAAATGATTTGGCTTGATGATGTAGAATAGAATTTCCAACAAACGGAGTGCATCAAAACAATAAAAGAGTCCTTCAAATCGAACCCTAATTCGAAAAGCCAAATCTGGGACGTTTGAAGTATTTGGTAAAAAAACCGAGTCACGGTCGACATTTTTAAAAACTTTTGTGGGGAATGATTAGGCTTGATGATTTAGAATAGAATTTTGAAGAAACGGATTGCATAAAACAGTAAAAGAGTGCTTCAAATCGAACCCTATTTTGAAAACCCTAATCAGGGACGTTTCAAATACGTGCTAAAAAACCGAGTCACGGTCGACGTTTTTCAAAAGTTTTGTGGCAAATGATTTGGCTTGATGATGTAGAATAGAATTTCCAACAAACGGAGTGCATCAAAACAATTAAAGAGTTCTTCAAATCGAACCCTAATTCGAAAAGCCAAATCTGGGACGTTTGAAGTATTTGGTAAAAAAACCGAGTCACGGTCGACATTTTTAAAAACTTTTGTGGGGAATGATTAGGCTTGATGATTTAGAATAGAATTTCGAAGAAACGGAGTGCATCAAAACAGTAAAAGAGTTCTTCGAATTGAACCACATCCGGAAACACAAATCTTGAACGTTTAAAGTACGTTCTAAAAAAACCGAGTCAAATTCGACGTTTTTCAAAATATTTCTGGGGAATGATTAGGCTTGATGATGTAGAATACAATTTCGAACAAACGGAGTGCATCAAAATAGTAGAAGAGTCCTTCAAATCGAACCCTAATTCAAAAACCCAAATCTGGGACGTTTGAAGTACGTGCTAAAAAAACCGAGTCACGGTCGACATTTTTAAAAACTTTTGTGGGGAATGATTAGGCTTGATGATTTAGAATAGAATTTTGAAGAAACGGATTGCATAAAAAAGTAAAAGAGTGCTTCAAATCGAACCCTATTTTGAAAACCCTAATCAGGGACGTTTAAAATACGTGCTAAAAAACCGAGTCACGGTCGACTTTTTTCAAAAGTTTTGTGGCAAATGATTTGGCTTGATGATGTAGAATAGAATTTCCAACAAACGGAGTGCATCAAAACAATAAAAGAGTCCTTCAAATCGAACCCTAATTCGAAAAGCCAAATCTGGGACGTTTGAAGTATTTGGTAAAAAAACCGAGTCACGGTCGACATTTTTAAAAACTTTTGTGGGGAATGATTAGGCTTGATGATTTAGAATAGAATTTTGAAGAAACGGATTGCATAAAACAGTAAAAGAGTGCTTCAAATCGAACCCTATTTTGAAAACCCTAATCAGGGACGTTTCAAATACGTGCTAAAAAACCGAGTCACGGTCGACGTTTTTCAAAAGTTTTGTGGCAAATGATTTGGCTTGATGATGTAGAATAGAATTTCCAACAAACGGAGTGCATCAAAACAATAAAAGAGTCCTTCAAATCGAACCCTAATTCGAAAAGCCAAATCTGGGACGTTTGAAGTATTTGGTAAAAAAACCGAGTCACGGTCGACATTTTTAAAAACTTTTGTGGGGAATGATTAGGCTTGATGATTTAGAATAGAATTTTGAAGAAACGGATTGCATAAAACAGTAAAAGAGTGCTTCAAATCGAACCCTATTTTGAAAACCCTAATCAGGGACGTTTCAAATACGTGCTAAAAAACCGAGTCACGGTCGACGTTTTTCAAAAGTTTTGTGGCAAATGATTTGGCTTGATGATGTAGAATAGAATTTCCAACAAACGGAGTGCATCAAAACAATAAAAGAGTCCTTCAAATCGAACCCTAATTCGAAAAGCCAAATCTGGGACGTTTGAAGTATTTGGTAAAATAACCGAGTCACGGTCGACATTTTTAAAAACTTTTGTGGGGAATGATTAGGCTTGATGATGTAGAATAGAATTTCGAAGAAACGGAGTGCATCAAAACAGTAAAAGAGTCCTTCAAATCGAACCCTAATTCAAAAACCCAAATCTGGGACGTTTGAAGTATGTGGTAAAAAAACCGAGTCACGGTCGACATTTTTAAAAACTTTTGTGGGGAATGATTAGGCTTGATGATGTAGAATACAATTTCGAACAAACGGAGTGCATCAAAATAGTAGAAGAGTCCTTCAAATCGAACCCTAATTCGAAAACCCAAATCTGAGACGTTTGAAGTACGTGCTAAAAAAACCGAGTCACGGTCGACATTTTTAAAAACTTTTGTGGGGAATGATTAGGCTTGATGATTTAGAATAGAATTTTGAAGAAACGGATTGCATAAAACAGTAAAAGAGTGCTTTAAATCGAACCCTATTTTGAAAACCCTAATCAGGGACGTTTCAAATACGTGCTAAAAAACCGAGTCACGGTCGACGTTTTTCAAAAGTTTTGTGGCAAATGATTTGGCTTGATGATGTAGAATAGAATTTCCAACAAACGGAGTGCATCAAAACAATAAAAGAGTCCTTCAAATCGAACCCTAATTCGAAAACCCAAATCTGGGACGTTTGAAGTATGTGGTAAAAAAACCGAGTCACGGTCGACATTTTTAAAAACTTTTGTGGGGAATGATTAGGCTTGATGATTTAGAATAGAATTTCGAAGAAACGAAGTGCATCAAAACAGTAAAAGAGTTCTTCAAATTGAACCGTACTTCGGAAACCTTAATCTGGGACGTTTGAAGTATGTGGTAAAAAAACCGAGTCACGGTCGACATTTTTAAAAGGTTTTGTGGGGAATGATTAGGCTTGATGATTTAGAATAGAATTTCGAAGAAACGAAGTGCATCAAAATAGTAAAAGAGTTCTTCAAATTGAACCGTACTTCGGAAACCTTAATCTGGGACGTTTGAAGTATGTGGTAAAAAAACCGAGTCACGGTCGATATTTTTAAAAGGTTTTTTGGGGAATGATTAGGCTTGATGATTTAGAATAGAATTTGGATAAAACGAAGTGCATCAAAATAGTAAAAGAGTTCGTTAAATCGAACCCTTTTAGAATAGAATTTGGATAAAACGAAGTGCATCAAAATAGTAAAAGAGTTCGTTAAATCGAACCCTAATTCGAAAACCCAAATCTGGGACGTTTGAAGTATGTGGTAAAAGAACCGAGTCACGGTCCACGTTTTTAAAAAGTTTTGTGGGGAATGATTTTGCTTGATGATGTACAATAAAATTTCCAACAAACGACGTTTTTAAAAAGTTTTGTGGGGAATGATTTTGCTTGATGATGTACAATAAAATTTCCAACAAACGAAGTGAATCAAAACAATAAAAGAGTCCTTCAAATCGAACCCTAATTCGAAAACCCAAATCTGAGACGTTTAAAGTATGTGGTAAAAAAACCGAGTCACGGTCGAAATTTTTAAAAAGTTTTGTGGGGAATGATTAGGCTTGATGATTTAGAATAGAATTTTGAAGAAACGGATTGCATAAAACAGTAAAAGAGTGCTTCAAATCGAACCCTATTTCGAATACCCTAATCAGGGATGTTTCAAATACGTGCTTAAAAAACCGAGTCAAGGTTGACGTTTTTCAAAACTTTTGTGGGGAATGATTTGGCTTGATGAAGTAGAATAGAATTTCCAACAAACGAAGTGAATCAAAACAATAAAAGAGTCCTTCAAATCGAACCCTAATTCGAAAAGCCAAATCTGGGACGTTTGAAGTATTTGGTAAAAAAACCGAGTCACGGTCG
>NW_019272473.1:14261-27831 GCF_002738345.1 Cucurbita maxima | reverse complement strand
TAAATCAAGCATTGATTAATTTTGATTGTAGAATGACTCAAAATGTTTCAAATCTTGCATCTAGATCATTTATTTTAAGATGTAATCTAATTCTAGCTTTCTCTTGGTTGATCCGAAATTTACATAAAGAAAGATGTTAATTTCTTTGCTTCAAGGGTTTTGTCTTCTCAATTTGGTATCAATGCCTAGATTGAATATGTGTGGTCTACTATAGAATTGATTAATTATTTATATATTTTTCAAATCTTTCCATTTAGTTCCTAATTGTTATTTCTACCCTTGTTCTTGATCTTTTGACTTTGTTTTCATTTTGTTCCTAAAGATCATATTTAGATCTTAAAAAACAATATAGAATTTTACTTCTTAATATTGTGTTTATAATTTAGTCACTTTCCAAATAGCCTACCTTTGTGTGTACCTTGACAAACTGAATTTTGTAAATTAAAATTGTTTTAGATAATCGAAGTAATCTTGAATAAAGGAGTTGAAAATGAAGAAGAATTCCAGGAGAATGAGGAGGAAATGAAAGATAGGAGTCATTTGACAGTTGTTACAAGAAGACTTCTTAAAACTCAAGTTACAAAGAACGATATTGATGATTAAAGAGACAACCTCACACACGGTGTTTAGTCAAGGGGACTCCTTATAGTCTTGTTATTGATACGGGAAGTTATACCAATATAGTAAGTACCATGTTGATCAAAAGATTGCAAATTTCAACCCAACACCATCCTAAACCTTACCAACTTCAATTGCTCAATGACGATAGAACATTGAAGGTAGTTTCTCAAGCTTTAATATCTTTTACTATGAGAAAATATAAAGATGAGTTGGAGAGGTGAGAATGACAATGTTTTCAAAAAATCATCTATATACTTATGTAAAAGGAAGGATGTTTGGTCTCTAACGATAACAACTTGTCTTTACCTAATGTGTTTCAATCTCTTTTACAAGAATTTGAAAATGTGTACTAAAATGAAGTACCTAAAGGATTACCACCCATTAGACATATTGAACCTAAAATAGACTTCATTCTTGGAGCTGTCATTGCTGGTTTATATAGTCAATCCAACTAAGACTAAAAAAATTCAAAGGCAAGTGGAGGAGCTCATGGAGAAGGGCTTTATACGAGAAAGTTTGAGTCCATGTTCTTATTGCTGCCAAAGAAAGATGGAACATGGCGCATGTGTGTGGATTTTAGAGCTATCATCAAAATAATTGTAAAGTATTGACATCCTATTCATAGGCTAGATAATACGTTTGGTCAATTGCATAGTTCGTGTCAATTTACCAAGATTGATTTGAAATCTCATTATCATTAAATTAGAATGCATGTAGATGAATGGAAAACAACTTTCAAAACTATGCTTGGATTATATGAATGACTCTGTTATTCATTTTGGGTTAACTAATGCTCCAGTACATTTATGCGCTCAATTAATCATATTTTGGGAGAATTTTTTTGGAAAGCATGTTGCTGTATATTTTGATGATATTTTAATTTATTCAAAGAGTTTGCATGAGCATATGAAGTATTCATATGCTTAAGTCGGTTTTGATTACATTTAGAAAAGTGAAACTTTATGCTTATTTTAATAAGGGTAGATTTTGCATGGAAAATGAAAAATGGAAAAGGTTAACTTTCTTGACTTCATAGTTGGTAAAAATAGAGTAGAAGTAACTGACGAGAAAGTTGAAGAAATTAGGGATTGACCAACTCCAAAAAATGCAAGTGAAATTTGGAGTTTTCTCGGGCTAGATAGGTTCTATAGGAGATTTATAAAAGATTTTAGCACCATTGAATGACTTAATGTTTTTAAATGGGAGATAATGCAAGAGAATGCATTCCATGAGCTTAAAGAAGAAATTTATCAATGCACCCTTACTTGTCTTGCCTAACTTTGCTAAAAGTTTTGAAATTGAGTGTGATACAAGTGGTTTGGGCATATGTGTCGTTTTGATGCAAGATAATGGCAGCATTGAACTATCTTACCTATGATAAAAAATTATTTGCTTTAGTTCGTACATTACAAGTATGCCAACACTAATTATAGCCTAGAGTATTTGTAATCTACTCTGATCATGAAAGCTTGAAGTATCTTAAGGGTGAAAGAAAATTGAACCGTAGGCATGCAAAGTGGGTGATATTTATTGAAACATTTTCGTATGTTATCAAATATAAGCAAGGTAAGGATGATATGAAGGCACATAGTACTTATATCCTAGAGGATTTGTGATCCACTTAGATCATGAAAGCTTGAAGTATCTTAAGGGTCAAAGAAAATTAAACCGTAGGCATGCAAAGTGGGTGGTGTTTATTGAAATATTTTCGTATGTTATCAAATATAAGCAAGGTAAGGATGATATGGAAGCACGTAGGGTGGCTTAATGAAACATTTTAGGATTTATAAAACTTATAATATATTGTGTGAATACTTCTTTTGGCCAAAGATGAAGCACGATGTTCATAAGTTATTCAACCAATGTTTTCCATCTAAAGAATTCAAGTCAAGATCACAACCAAATGAATTGTATACTCCTTTAAATGTACCTAATGAACCAAATGGATTGTATACTCATTTGTTGTTGTAGACATATTTAATAAAAATGGCTCATTGCATGAATCAAAATAGATGATACAAAACATGTTTTCTTATTCAGTAGGGAAGTAGTAAAATTACATCGAAAGCCCTAGAATTATTGTTAGTGATGGGGATGTTAAATTTTTAAGCAACTTTTGAAAAGTATCGGGGGGTAAATTAGGTACCAAATTGTTGTTTTTAACTGCATGTCATCAACTGGTGGACAAACTGAGGTGTTTAATAGAACTTAGGACAAATGATTGTCATTTGTATAGTTTGCATATAATAGAGTAAATCATACTAACTCTCATTGCTCTTCTTTTAAAGTTGTTTATGGATTTAATCCATTTACCCCTTTGTTTTGTAAAGACATATTTGATCAAAACCTCAGAGGAAGATTTACATCCAAGAGGGGATGATTCAAAAAATTATGGATTTAATCCATTTACCCCTCTTGTTTTGTAAAGACATATTTGATCAAAACCTCAGAGGAAGATAAAGTTACATCCGCACGAAAAGCTCAATTAATTTCAAGTCTGTCGCATTAACCACTCAAGCACATCAACATTTGTTAGAAAAAACTATGTTTAATTTTATAAATTATGTAAAAGTCAAATGATCAATTTGACTTATTCTTTGTGGAGATTAAAGGGGATCGAGAATAAATCCCGTCCACAAACATATCGGGATTGAATTCTGGCCACAAACGTCTTTTGTCGGGAGACTATAAATACCCACAATATGTTATGTAAAAAATAGATTCGTTGATGAATGTAATTCAGATCTCAAATTGAGACGTTTCCCTTAGAAATCCGAGGATCATCTTTGCCATTTCTAAGTTTCAAGCAATTCTTGTGGTAGAATTGCACCCGAGTCATTCAATCAAGCCTTGATCAAGTTAGATTGTGGAGTGACTCAATTTAGAACAAGGTTTCAAATCTTGCTTCTAGATCTTCGATCGTAAGAGGTAATCTAATTCTAGCTTTATCTCTTGGTTGATCCAAATTTCGCATAAGGAGGTGTTAATTACTTTGATTCAAGGGTTCTTGCTAAAATAAAAGCTTGGATCGTTGGGCTGAGGATTAGGGTTGCCTTATCAGTTTGGTATCAGAGCCTAGGCTTACATCTTTGTGGCCGACTTTAGAATTGATTTTATCTTTCATTTCTGCTCTTGTTTATCTTTTCTTTAAATTTGTCCATTTATTTTCTTACTGTCATTTTCAACGTTCTTCATTATCCTTCTACTTTGTTCTTAGTGTCCTGATAAAGATCATATTTAGATCTTAAAAAAAAAAAAAATAAATCCTTATCATATTGTCCTTAATATATCTTTATCATTAGATCATTTGCACGTTTATTGAAAGATCAAATAAATTTATATTCTCATTTTTTCCTAAAGCATATAAATCTAGAATTGTTGTGTTCGATCTTCACGACCATTCTTTTTAGAATTTTTTTTTCAGTGTGCAATTATATCCAAAAATATCTTCGTGTCCCTTATTTTTTTTGTTCACGTCTTGTTTTATTTTTGTTGTTACTACATAATTACCTTGTCTTGATTGTCTTGAATAGCTCGCTACTATCAGAATTGCTTTATCCATATTATCTACCTTTATAAGAAATTAGTCACTTTTCCAAATAGTCTACCTTTGTGTGTTAAACACGAGTGTTCCTGAGTGTAAAATCAGTGAGTTGAGTGTGTGAGATCCTAAGCATATAAAACTACTGTTTGTACAATCATGAACCAAGACGAGAAAAATGGAGGGGAGATCAATGATCTAGTTGAAGAAGTCCAAAAGAATGAGAAGAAACTAGAAGATGGTATTCTTTTGGCCCTTATTACAAGAAGACTTCTTAAAACTCAAGTTATGGAGAATGACGTTGATGATTAAAGAGACAACCTATTTCACACGCGGTGTTTAGTCAAGGGGATTTCTTGTAGTCTTATCATTGATAGTGGAAGTTGCACCAATGTAGTAAGTACTATATTGATCAAAAGGTTGCAAATTCCAACTCAAGATTATCCTAAATCTTACAAGCTCCAATGACTCAATGACAGTGGAACAATGAAGATAATTTCCCAAGCTTTAATATCTTTTACTTTGGGAAAATATAAAGATGAAGTTCTTTGTGATGTGTTGCCAATGCATACTGGAGACATATTGCTTGGCCGACCATGGCAATTTGACAGGAGGTTATGTATGATGGCTATTTGAATAGGTATTCTTTTGTAAAAGATGGTAGAAAAACCATTCTTGTACCTTTGAGTTCTGCAAATGTATTTGCTGATCAATTAAAGTTGGAGGAAAGAAAGAAAGAGTTGGAGGAAAAAGAGTTAAAAGAAAAACAAGAGTTGAGTGAAAAAGTAGAGAAAAATCAAAGAGAAAAAGAGAAGAATGAAAAAATGGATGAAATTGAAGAAAAAAGGAAGAGAGAGTTATTTGGCTACCGTTGGAGAGGTTAAAAGGCTTTCACAAAAATCGATCTTTGTACTTAGGTACAATGGAGGATATTTGGTCTTTAACTATAACAACTTGGCTTTGCCTAGTGTTTTACCATCTCTTTTACACGAATTTGAAGACATGTTTCAAGATAAAGAAATACCTCCCATTAGAGGTACTGAACATAAAATAGACGTCATTCCAAGGACTGTCATTTCTTATAAGCCAGCTTATAGAGTCAATCCAACCGAGATAAAAGAAATTAAAAGGCAAGTGGAGGAGCTCATGGAGAAGGGCTATGTACGAGAAAGTTTGAGTCCATGTTCTATACGAGACTTATTGGTGCCAAAGAAAGATGAACCTTGGCGCATATGCATGGATAATAGAGTCATCAACAAAATCACGGTAAAGTGTCGACATCCTATTCCTAGGTTAGACGATATGCTTGATTTATTGCATGATTCGTGTCTATTTATAAAAATTATTTTGAAATCTAGACATCATCAAATTAGAATGCACGTAGGAGATGAATGGAAAACAACTTTCAATATTAAGTTTGGATTGTATGAATGGCTTGTTATGCCTTTTAGGTTAACTAATGCTCCTAGTAAACCTATGCGCTTAATATATAATGTTTTGAGAAAATATATGAGAAAACATGTTGTTGTTTATATTGATGATATTATAATTTATTTGAAGATTTTGCTTAAGCATGTGGAACATGTTAAATTAGTTTTGATTACACATAGAAAAGAGAAATTTAATTTTAGTAAGGGTAGTTTTTGCATGGAAAAAGTTCACTCTATTGGCTTCATAGTTGGTAAAAATAGAGTAGCTTTGGATAGAGACAAAGTTAAATTCATTATGGATTTGCCAACACCAAAAAGTGCACGTAAATTTCGGAGTTCTCATGAGTTAGCTAACCTCTATAAGAGATTTATAAATGATTTTAGAACCATAACTCAACTATTGAATGACTTAGTGAAAAAGAATGCATCCAATTTTGTTTTTAAATGGGGATAAATACAAGAGAATGCATCCAATTTTCTTATCTTAGGAAGAAATTAAGCAAACCATTATTTGTTTTGGCTAGTTTTGATAAAACTATTGAAGTTGAATGTGAAGTATGTGGTTTGGGCACAAGTGTTGTTTTAATTCAAGATGGAAAGCACTTAATATATTTTAGTGAAAAACTAAATGGGCCAACATTGAAATATACTACCTATTATAAAGAATTATTTGATTTAGTTCATATATTGCATGTGTGGCAACACTACTTATGGCCTAGAGAATTTGTGATCCACTTTGATCATGAAAACTTGAAGTATGTGAAGGGTCAAAGCAAACTGAACCGTAGACATGCAAAGTGGGTGGAATTTATGGAAACATTTTCGTATGTCATCAAGTATAAGCAAGGTAAGGATAATACAGTAGCTCATGTGTTATCTAAAAGGTATGATCTCTTTACTTCTCTTACTGAAAAATTCTTGGAGTTGAGCATATTATTGAATTATATGGAGATGACCAAGACTTTAGAACTATTTATGCATCTTGTCCAAAAAAAAATGGTGGATGAGTATTATGTGTTTCATAATTTTTTAATTACTAAGAGTATGCTTTGTATTCCTAAATGCTCTATAAAAGATTTGTTTTTGAGAGAAGCATATGGTGGTGCCTTAATGGGACATCTTAGGATTAATAAAGTTTATAAAATGTTGCATAAACACTTTTGTTGGCCGAGATGAAGCATGTGGCAGATAGATTTATGGATGATGCAAAGCATGCTGCTAACTTATTCTTTAAGAAAGTAGTTTATGGATTTACTACACTTCATTTGCTTCCTATTCCTACTAATTTCCTTCTAATATTTTTGTGAGTGAAGCATTTAGATTTGATCAAAACATTTCAAAAGGAGTGACTGAAAGAAGGTGATGATTTTTTCTGATTCGAGGACGAATCCTTCTGAAGAGGAGGAAGATGATAAGAATCATTGTGTACACTTCATTTGCTTCCTATTCCTACTAATTTCCTTCTAATATTTTTGTGAGTGAAACATTTAGATTTGATCAAAAAATTTCAAAAGGAGGGGTCTGAAAGAAGGTGATGATTTTTTCTTATTCGAGGACGAATCCTTCTGAAGAGGGGGAAGATGATAAGAATCACGGTGTACACTTCATTTGCTTCCTATTCCTACTAATTTCCTTCTATTATTTTTGTGAGTGAAGCATTAAGATTTTATCAAAACATTTCAAAAGGAGGTGACTGAAAGAAGGTGATGATTTTTTCTGATTCGAGGAGATTAAAGGGGATCGGGAATAAATCCCGTCCACAAACATATCGGGATTGAATTCTGGCCACAAACGTCTTTTGTCGGGAGACTATAAATACCCACAATATGTTATGTAAAAAACAGATTCGCTGATGAATGTAATTCAGATCTCAAATTGAGACGTTTTCCTTAGAAATCCGAGCATCATATTTGTCATTTCTAAGTTTCAAGCAATTCTTGTGGTAGAATTGCATCCGAGTCATTCAATCAAGCCTTGATCAAGTTAGATTGTGGAGTGACTCAATTTAGAACAAGGTTCCAAGTCTTGCTTCTAGATCTTCGATCGTAAGAGGTAATCTAATTCTAGCCTTATCTCTTGGTTGATCCAAATTTCGCATAAGGAGGTATTAATTACTTTGATTCAAGGGTTCTTGCTAAAATAAAAGCTTGGATCGTTGGGCTGAGGATTAGGGTTGCCTTATCAATGTCTATAAAATTGATTTTCCAAGGGAATTTCTACATTCTACTTCCGATGTTTCTCAGTTGAGTTCTTTTGATGTAGGTTATGATTTTCCTGATTGGAGTACAAATCCTTTTGAAGAGAGGAAAGATGATAGAGAGCATGATGTTCCAAATGTTTCAACTAGACCAATTATACGTCCAAGACCAAGAAGATTCAACAAGCATTCATTCTTCATCTACAAAATTGGATAGCCTCGATTCAACCTCCATTTCATATGTTACAAGCTATTTGATTAAAGAAAAAATATTTAGAGGTTCGAGGGTGAGTAATTGCACGGTTGAAGTAGAGGACGAAGTTGTTATAAATAGTAGTAGTGATAATTTATTTGGGAACTTTATTTAGTATTTTAATTCCATAACTTGTTGTAGTGGGGAAAAAAATGTGGGAAATTACTTGTGAAATTGGCCATTACTTGTTTTTTTTTTTTTTTTTTCGTGGAGATTTAAACGATAATGGAGTAACTTACCAATCATGGCCACTAACTTATTTAGTTGGCATTTGAAGAGTCAAAAGTTTCTTTTGTGGAGAAACTATAAAAGTAGATTTTGAATAAAAGTAATCACTCAAGTTCAAGACTTTAACTTAAGAAATTTTAGTATCCTCTTTGTCATTTCTCAGTTTCATGCAATTCATATGGTAGATTGCATCGACTGATTCATGATTAAGTTGAATTGTGAAGTGACTCAATTTAGAACAAGGTTTCAAATCTTTCTTCTAGATCTTTGATTTTAAGAGGTTATCTACTTTTACGCTTATCTCTTGGTTGATCCAAATTTTATATAAAGAGGTGTTAATTTCTTTGATTCAAGGGTTCTTGCTTCAAAAAAAGCTTGGATCATTGGGCTGAGGATTAATATTGTCTTATCACCCACGTTTCAAAGTCCGCTCCAATCCATGACCAACTCCTAGTTACCGAAAAACAATGTAAACATGAAGTGAGTAAAAAGTTATTAAGTAACGTACTTATAGGCTCTTAATGACAACCTTAAGTTAGGATGTTATCTCTTATTGAGTTTTCATGGGCTTGGCACTTAGAGCTTATATTTTTACATGTTGCCTTCTCATCCTAAAAACTTTTCCATAAATTAACCTTTAGTTCTCTTCCTGTGACCACATGAGTGGGGCTATCATGGTCGTGTCATCTTTCTAGTCAATTCTGATGCAGTGCATTTCAACTAAGTGAGGAAAATAGGAGGTCCTCCTTATCCTCCTAATCATGATACATAGTGTATGGCATCCCACATCAAAGAGGAATAGGGGCATTGTCGCACACCACATGATGGGAGATAACTGTCACTTTTGGGTATAAATCCTAGCTATTTATTTACCATGTTATTCAATTGATCTTAGGTATATTCTTGGAACACGATCTATAAAAGAACATAGGCTTATACATTATATCATGGAGTAGCATCAGCATCACAACTCATTAGTTTTAACTTAGGTACACAATAAAAGGCAACCAAATGTGATCCCATGGGCGTGAAAACTTACTAGTAACTTGATAAATCCCTTTCAAGGTTGTGTATAAAGTTCCACGTTACTTAGGTGTCTTAAAAGTGGTAAAAGGAGGTTATTTTGGGTGGAGGGCATTATAGTTATTTTACACCTATGTGTGAATTCTCTGTGGATCGATATGCTTCCTATATGTTATGTATATGTTATAATATGTGAATTGTATGATAATAGTTCCTGTACGATGTGTTCAAAGATATGTTTGAGATAGGATACAAGAAGAATGCACAAAACGAAATGTAACGATAGGAGTAAAATACGTTCACGAAACGTTAATGCTAGGTTACATACTGGAGTGATATGGATAAGAGAGATTGATGGAAGAATACGGTTAGGTTACGGGTAGAAAGGGATAGGTTTGTGATAGATTGATAGAACGATAGCGTTATGTTAAGTTCTTGTGATGATATGACTAAGGTACGTTCATGTAATGATATGACTGTGATAGGTATAAGAACGTTAAGGCTATGATAAGTTAGAGAAGGATATGACTATGAAGTGTTTACGTTATTACTTATTTATGATATGATACATTGTGATGCAATATCTCAAGGTATGATGTGTATATGATGAAATGTTATGTTAAAAGCATAGAACGTTATGTTAGGTCTCTTAAATTGTGTGTATACAGCATGATATGAATGATATGAAATTACGATAAATGACATGAAATATAACCCCGTTTGAATTATGTATGATTTGAGAACGGAAGAATGAGAAACGATATGATATGAATGATGAACGACCCGTTTGAATTATGTATGATTTGAGAACGGAAGAATGAGAAACGATATGATATGAATGATGAACGATATCTGAAACGATATGAAAATGATATGATATGTACTTAATGCTAGCGGGGTTGTATTAAAAGATAATGAAATTGTATAAGTAGTGGGGACCTCATGCATTATGTGTGTTCATGCATTTGGGGGATACCGATAATGAAATTGTATAAGTAGTGGGGACCTCATGCATTATGTGTGTTCATGCATTTGGGGGATACCCTTATCCCATCACGAGGGTACGGACGCGTACATCCAATGGCAGAACAACGATTGTTATGCTTTGCATAGCGCTGCCGTGACGGTTACTAGTTTTAACAGGTCCAGCATAAGGGGCTCCCAGAGTATGCCCACAAGATAAGGAAAGTGGCCCAGCGGTGTGCGAACTAGCTTGGTATGGGCCGGGTGTAGAGTATATAGTACACGTCCACGATTACCCGTTAGGACAACACCGTAGGGAAAATGAAACGAAACGAAACGAAAGATAGGTCCCATCATTTCATTGCATTTGATTGTTATATTTAACCCCAATAGTGAGGTCACTTACTGAGTGTTTCTTTAAATACTCAAGCCATGTGCTACTACATTTTTCAGGTTAAGGCATGGCATTTCTGTACGGCTAACGATGGCATCGCAACTCGAGATCATGGCACCTGCATAGGATAATGGTATTTATTTTCTTAGACTTAGGCTAGAATAGGATGTTTTAAACTTAAAACGCTTATTTATTTTATTTTGGGTCTTTTGTTGTGTCATTTTAAAGATGTTTTCGAAACACGTAAGTCCATGGCTGTGTTTTAAGTTAAACGTTATGTTTTATAGAATTTAAATGAAGGCTTCCGCATTCAATGTTTATTGTACGTATATAGTAGCGACCTTAAATTAGTAGAAATTTTTTGATCGTTATAGTTGGTATCAGAGCCCTAGGTTATAGATCTTGTAGACTAGCTTACGATGTTGGCTTGGCATGTTCCATGGTCCCACCGTCGGGGCCCCGTCTCCGCCAGGTATGTCTTGCGTAAGATAAGAAAATGACATGTTGTTATTATTTGGTAATTATAAAATATAACTCATAATTGGACTTTTACTCTATTGATTGTATTATAATTTACTGTATTCATGTTAGGTTAATTCTATATTTATTATAATTTAGAATACGTTATGTTTTACCTTGCATGGAATGTGAATGTAAATTGTTATGTTGATGATGTTTATATTTACTGAGATTGTTGCTGTGAATGAGTAGTTATAGTTTTAAGCTACTAAATGTTAGTGTATGCGTGAAAATGATTTTGCTAAGCAAGATCATATGTTTTAGTTAGACGTCTTAAACATAGATAAACTACACAGTCTTATGAACATAGAGATGAGAATGAATGTACCAATGTATAGAGTAAGTAGTTTCAAATGGAATTAAATGACCTAAGAAGCTTGATAGATGTCAATATCTTATAGTATACTATAGATATTAAAAGTGGTAGTGTCTGAAAAAAAATTCTATAACTTTGATTTAGGTAAAGATGAAATTAAAGTATCAGTAAGAAAAAAAAATTGAGTTAGACCATAAAAGTTTAAAANTAGATAAACTACACAGTCTTATGAACATAGAGATGAGAATGAATGTACCAATGTATAGAGTAAGTAGTTTCAAATGGAATTAAATGACCTAAGAAGCTTCATAGATGTCAATATCTTATAGTATACTTGTTGAAATAAATTTGTTCTAATACCAATTTTTAGAAAATAAAAGCCGCTCTGATACCGACTTGTAGAAAATGGACATTCACTCTGAAACTAACCCGTTTAGAAAACTTTGAAGGGGGTGTCGAGAGGGGAGAGACAACGAGACAGACTTCTCAAAAGCCTTTTTCGATTTCACAGAACTTTAACTCTTTCTTCTTTTTCTCTTTTTGCTTCTTTTTGCTCTATTATGACTCTTGCTCTACTTGCTCTAATATTACAATGATAAGTAAAGCCTATTTACAAGTTTTCTTGCCATAACTATCCCACGTTTTCTTTACATGTTTTCTCACCCATATACTACTCATTTCCTAAAATAAGGATAGCTTTTTTACTCAATTTAAAAACTGTTTTTTTTTTCTCTCTCTCTTTCATTTAAGTTTATTTCCAACAAATATGTCATGCAGTTTATCTTCTAAACTATTTATTGGCAAAGACGATTGATACTCGCACTATAAGAAAAAGAAAAAAAAAAGAGAAACTCAATCGTTGGAAAACTCGTGAGTTTTCTAGCGACCGCCGAGTTTCGTGGACCCCACACGAAATGATAGCCACACCTCACTCAACCTTCAACCCACAACTGCCAGAATCGATCAAAATACCTGCAAACAGAGAAAAGAAAGAAAATACGAGAGCGAGAGAGAGATTTCAGATAACTTCGGCGAGTTTTCAATTTCTTCGACGAGTCCAAAACCACCAGAAAATCGACGTCAAACGCTCAGTTACCACCATGAGAATAATCCCTAACGAAAGCACAATAACTCAAGGTATGTTTTGTACTTTTTCGTAAGCGCCATCGTCGGTAGCCGAGGTCAAAAAATTGTAAACATTCTTAGATCTATGGTTTTAGGAACTTTTAGGCTACTAAACTTCGAGGAAAGAAAGAAAGAAGATAAATAAAGAGGAAAAGGAAGAAAGAGGACCGATATTAGCAACAAAAACGCCTGTTAGATAATAGCTATGTTTTTATTCCTTAAATTTCGTTAGTTGTTTTTTACTTTTGAACATCTGAATTAACGCCCCCCGTTTAATGGAAGAGCATATTTTTTGCTGGCCATTTTGACCAATTTTTTGGGCGCAAGGTTTATGCCACTGCTGCTAAATCTAGGATAGGTTTGTTATTGAAATACGTGAAACTAAATCAAATAATAACCATCGGTTCTTCAGCAAATATTTCTCTCCCTTTCTTTTTTCGTTATTTTTTTCCTCGAAGAAGTTTTCCTTCAGCCGATTTTTACACGTCGACGTTTTCCTCACTATTGCTAGAAGTCAACAACGTCGCTGGTAAGGAAGACAAGATCCACAGATCCGGGTCAACCCGAACCCAAAATCTGAGAGAGCTAGCCCGACTTCTTTCCCCTCGGCCTCTACCTTCTGCCCAAACCTCAATCCAGCCCAGAAGCCACGGTTCAGCCCCATCGCCGCGCAATCGACTTGGGAGGGAATCAAATCTCGTTCGGTTGGTATGCAGCGAGTGTGGGAATCAAACATCGAGCAGTTGCAGGCTCACCAACAGCATAACCACTCTCGGGTCCTCAACACAGGGGCAACAGCATCACCAAGAGCACCGACGATGGGTCCTCGACATAGGGGCAACAAACCATATGACCGAGTGATATGAACCAAGAGACATCAATCATCCAAGATGCTTCAATGAAGATGTGAAGAAAATATTGTTGAAATTATCAAAAGATATTTCAATTCATGCCACATTG
>NW_019272473.1:9048-13058 GCF_002738345.1 Cucurbita maxima | reverse complement strand
GTATTGTGCCTGCACAAGGCACTCTGTGGGCTTCGGCATGCACCACGAGCCTGAAACACGAAGCTCGACAGTACCCTATTATCGCTAAAGTTCAAGCGCTGTGCCTCTGAGCATGACATGTACACGCTCGGCCACGACGAGTAGCGACTAATCGTGAGAGTGTATGATATAAACCAAAAAACATCAATCATACAATATACTTCAATGAAGATGTGAAGAAAAGGTTGTCAAAATTATCAAAAGATGTTTTAATTCATGCCACATTGAAGAAGAATGAAGTTTGATTGTTATAAATTTTGGGTGGGTTACAATTTAGAGTTATTGTATTTTAAGACATTTTATTTACTTTAGGTTACATTTACATAATGGCTAATTATGGCCATAAAGTATGAAGGTTACAACTCTTGGAGTGCCTTTAATAGTTTCATTTTTAGGCTATATAAAGCCATGTATATTGTATTGGTAAGAGACTTGGAAAATATAGAAAAAGAAGCATTTGTCCTCTTCTTTAGCCAATGGCTAAGTTTCTTTGCAATTCTATGTAGTTTAGGTTGCATGTAGAATCATTCAAGCTCGACATGATTAATCTTGCTTGTGGAGTGATTCGAATCTCAAGCAAGTGTTCTTGCCTTGAGATATTTGATCAACAAGAATCATTCAAGCTAGACATGATCGATTTTGCTTGTGGAGTGATTTGAATTTCAAACAATGTTCTTGCCTTGAGATATTCGATCAACAAGGTAATCCGAATCTTACTCCCCTTGTAGTGGTTCCTTATCTTATCAGTGTACGTCGATGACCTCATAATCACTGGAGGCGACATGGAAGTCCTCGGAAGATTCAAGAGGGAGATGTCAAAGAACTTCAAGATGAGCGATCTTGGCATGCTCAGCTACTACCTCGACATCGAAGTGCAACAGGGTACTACCGACATCACCATCTGCTAAAGTGCATATGCGAAGAAGCTGTTGGACACAACTGGGCTTGTGGACAGTAACCCTATAAAGACTCCAATGGAGGGCCCGACTCCAACTAAGGAAGGCCGGCACTATGACGGCAATTAATGCCACCAATTACCGCAACATTGTCAAAAGACTGCGCTATCTGATAAACACACGTCCTGACCTTGCTTACTTAGTTGGATACGTAAGTAGATTCATGGAAGAACCTAGGGAGGAGCCTCTTGTGGTTGTCAAGCGCATCTTGCACTATGTGGCTGGAACCAGAGGCTGGGGTGTGAGATACTGCACCAGGAGAGGAAAGGAGAAGCTTGAGCTTGTTGGCTACAGCGATAGTGACATGACCGGTGACGTTGATGATCGTAAGAGCACCAGTGGGGTGATTTACTTCCTCTCAGGCAGTGCGATCTACTAGCAATCAACAAAATAAAAGGTAGTTGCTTTGTGATATGAACCAAGAGACATCAATCATACAATATGCTTCAATGAAGATTTGAAGAAAATATTGTTGAAATTATCAAAAGATATTTCAGTTCATGCCACATTGAAGAGAAATGGAGTTTCATGTTTTGAATTTTGGGTGGATTACAATTTAGAGTTATTGTATTTCATTAATGTATTTTAAGACTTTTAATTTACTTTAATTAAGGTCATTTAGTTCATGCCTAGAATTGATTAATTATTTATATATTTTTCAATCTTTCCATTTATTTCATGATTGTCATTTCCACCCTCCTTGGCCTTTTTGACTTTGTTCTCATTTTATTCCTAAAGATCATATTTAGATCTTAAAAAAAACAATATAGAATTTTTTGACTTTGTTCTCATTTTATTCCTAAAGATCATATTTAGATCTTAAAAAAAACAATATAGAATTTTACTTCTTAATATTGTGTTTATAAATAGTTAGGAAGTGAATTTAGTCATAATCATTTCTTTCTTTTTTTTTAATTCATTTGGCATGTGCAATTCTACTAAAAAATATAATAGTCCCTTATTTGTTTGATTGTTTATTATTTTATTTTTATGTTATTTTACAATTAACTTGTCATGATTGTCCATGCCCAATCCCAATGGACAACCCTTCGATCCGATCTGCCTGCCCTTATTGCACGGTTTAGAGAGCACTTGTGTATGTGATGTCAGCCCAGCCTCGAAAATCAAGCTTTGCCCTGCTTATTCACTCGGACAATGCTCCCCCGTAGCGTAGCGATGAAGAAGATGATCATTTATTTAGTAGGTGAACAGTCGAAAAACCACTCTAACGAAGAATGGAGCTTCTTTGTTTTGAAACATATTCTTTTGCGCAACAAGCTGCTGGGTCAATATCCCTTGCTATTAAATCTGCTCCAGTTATCTCATCTATAGAAGAAGCTGGTATAGAATAGGTCGTCAGGGGTGGGGGCTTTACCGGGGGGACTAACTAGTAAAAGGCCAAGGAGTACTGTCCACTCCAGCCCAGCCCCTCAGAATAGTCCCATTTTTTCTCCACGCAGATAAGGGGCTAGCTTGCTACTATAAGAATTGCTTTATCCATATATTAGCTTACATTCCCAAGTGGCCACACGCTTAACCGCGAAATTCAGATGGGATCCGGTGCATTAGTGCTGGGATGATCGCACCTGACATGCCATGCGCACAAAATCGGATTTAACGCATGCGGGGCGGCATGATCGAAACGCGATGGGCGTGAGCGGGGGAGGTTCTCATTCGTAGAGAAAGGAAGAAAACAACTCGGAGAAATTGAAAGAAAAAAAGGGGTGCAACACGAGGACTTCCCAAGTGGTCACCCAAATTAGTACTTCTCTCGCCCAAGCACGCTTAACTACGGAGTTCTGATGAGATCCGGTGCATTAGTGCTGGTATGATCGCACCCGACATGCCATGCGCACAAAATCGGATTTAACGCATGCGGGGCGGCATGATCGAAACGCGATGGGCGTGAGCGGGGGAGGTTCTCATTTGTAGAGAAACGAAGAAAAGAACTCGGAGAAATTGAAAGAAAAAAAGGGGTGCAACACGAGGACTTCCCAAGTGGTCACCCAACTTAGTAGTACTCACGCCCAAGCACGCTTAACTGCGGAGTTCTAATGAGATTCGGTGCATTAGTGCTGGTATGATCGCACCCGACATGCCATCCGCACAAAATCGGATTTAACGCATGCGGGACGGCATGATCGAAACGCGATGGGCGTGAGCGGGGGAGGTTCTCATTTATAGAGAAAAGAAAAGAACTGGGAGAAATTGAAAGAAAAAAAGGGGTGCAACACGAGGACTTCCCAAGTGGTCACCCAACTTAGTACTACTCTCGCCTAAGCACGCTTAACTGCGGAGTTCAGATGGGATCCGGTGCATTAGTGCTGGTATGATCGCACCCGACATGCCATGCGCACAAAACCGAATTTAACGCATGCGGGGCGGCATGATCGAAATGCGATGGGCGTGAGCGGGGGAGGTTCTCATTTGTAGAGAAAGGAAGAAAAGAACTGGTAAAAATTGAAAGAAAAAAAGGGTGCAACACGAGGACTTCCCAAGTGGTCACCCAACTTAGTACTACTCTCAACCAAGCACGCTTTATTGCAGAATTCTGATGGGATCCGGTGCATTAGTGCTGGTATGATCGCACCCGACATGCCATGCACACAAAATCAGATTTAACGCACGCGGGACGGCATGATCGAAACCCGATGGGCGTGAGCGGGGGAGGTTCTCATTTGTAGAGAAAGGAAGAAAAGAACTCGGAAAATAGAAAGAAAAAAAGAGGTGCAACAAGAGGACTTCCCAAGTGGTCACCCAACTTAGTACTACTCTCAACCAAGCACGCTTAACTGCGGAGTTCTAATGGGATCCGGTGCATTAGTGCTAGTATGATCGCACCCGACATGCCATGCGCACAAAATCAGATTTAACGCATGCGGGGCGGCATGATCGAAACGCGATGGGCGTGAGCGGGGGAGGTTCTCATTTGTAGAGAAAGGAAGAAAAGAACTCGGAAAATTGAAAGAAAAAAAGAGGTGCAACAAGAGGACTTCCCAAGTGGTCACCCCAACT
>NW_019272473.1:7756-9007 GCF_002738345.1 Cucurbita maxima | reverse complement strand
CATGCGCACAAAATCAGATTTAACGCATGCGGGGCGGCATGATCGAAACGCGATGGGCGTGAGCGGGGGAGGTTCTCATTTGTAGAGAAAGGAAGAAAAGAACTCGGAGAAATTGAATGAAAAAAAGAGGGTGCAACACGAGGACTTCCCAAGTGGTCACCCAACTTAGTACTACTCTCACCCAAGCACGCTTAACTACGAAGTTCTGATGGGATCCGGTGCATTTGTGCTGGTATGATCGCACCCGGCATGCCATGCGCACAAAATCGGATTTAACGCATGCGGGGCGGCATGATCGAAACGCGATGGGCGTGANCGCGATGGGCGTGAGCGGGGGAGGTTCTCATTTGTAGAGAAACGAAGAAAAGAACTCGGAGAAATTGAAAGAAAAAAAGGGGTGCAACACGAGGACTTCCCAAGTGGTCACCCAACTTAGTACTACTCTTCCCCAAGCACGTTTAACTGCGAAGTTCTGATGGGATTTGATGCATTAGTGCTGGTATGATCACACCCGACATGCCATGTGCACAAAATCGGATTTAACGCATGCGGGGTGGCATGATCGAAACGAGATGGACATGAGCGGGGGAGGTTCTCATTTAAGTGGCCTTACTATCGGCTCGGTTGAAAGACTTGTCTTATGTATGACGACACGTGCCCAGTGGCCTTGCACGTATCATTTATGCTTTATGTTATATGATGATGTGATGACGTTATATGATGACGTGATGACGATGTATGATGATGTGTCGATGTTGTATGATGATGTGATGATGTAATATGATGACTCGATAATGTTAGATAGTGATGCGATGCTGTTATATGATGATGTGATGATGTTATGTGATGATGTTATGTGATGACGTGATGATGTTAGATGATGATGCGATGTTGTTATATGATGATGTGATGATGTTATTTGATGATGTGATAATGTTATGTGATGACGTGATGACGTTAGGTGATGATGTGATAATGTTATGTGATGGTGTTAGATGATGATGTGATGATGTTATATGATGATGTGATGATGTTATATGATGACTTGATAACGTTAGATAAGGATGTGATGATGTTATATGATGATGTTTTCCATATTGAGCATGTTATATGATGATGAGTGCCATATCGCATCGTGTCATTAGATCGACATAGGACACAACCCTAAGAGCATGAAAATGATATTAATATAAATATCCACGAGCATGTGTTACCTAGAGTAATAAAGAGATGAGACTAGAGGGTTGTGTC
>NW_019272473.1:4824-7452 GCF_002738345.1 Cucurbita maxima | reverse complement strand
CATGTGTTTGCATTTGCATGGCCCCCTATAGTGGGGCCACTTACTGAGTATTCTTTGAAATACTAAGACTGAGTGCCACATCATTTTTCAGGTAAAGGCAAGACGCACTTGTATGGAGGACGGCGACCTCGCCAGCAAAGACTATGGCATGTGCACAGAGAAGATTCATATTTAAATTTCTAGTTTTAGGTTAGAATAGGTTGTTATGCATTTCATCGTTTTAAATTATTTTTTACTGCTTTTAAGTTCTCTAAATTTCAGTATTTTGTATTTAAATACGTAAGACCATGGCTGTGTTTTCCAGAGAAAAAGTTGTTTTAAGCGTTTTTGAAGTTTACGTTATAAATGATGTTCATGTAAGAGTTATATTTCCGCATTATAGATAAGCATGAGACGTTAGTAGTGACTATGAGTGTGTGAAAATTTAGGGTCGTTACAGAAATGGTGGAAATATACGTTTCATCTTCTTCTTTTGTTTTTCTAAATCTGAACCTCCTTCCATGCTGGTTCTCATGAAAAAAATTTATGGTTCTAGAAACTAGACACAATAAGAGGAGTCTGTGGAAGAAAATTTGAAACAATTTGGATACTAGAAGCTCAAGAACGGAAGTTTGATCTTCATGGAATTATTAAAATGGTTTAGCTTTCAGTTAGAAACTCAATGTCAATCATTTATAGGAATGCTAGTAAATATATTAGATTAAATTTATATCCGTAGCCAAATTAATAGATTAAAAATAGAATGGTCAACAAAATTTGTGAACACTAAACACTAAGATAAGAAATGATTTGGAAACAAGATTTAGTAGAAATTTGGAATATATGAGAACAAAATTAAAATGCAACAAATAGGAAGAAAATAAGATTAAAGAATTAAAAACCACAAACTAAATATAGAGGGAAAAGAAAATACAGAGGGTAAATACATATAGTAGTAAAACCCAAAATAACTTCAATAGTTGTATCTACTTTTTTTTATACAACAGTAACCATGGAAAATAAGATTTTTAATAAAAATATAATTATAGATATATAACATTTCAAGACTTTTAACAATGACCAATGTAAATTAGAGAAATAAGTGTGTAGAGTTCAAACTTGAAACTGATGTCATGGGCTTATATAAGTTGACTCGGATTACAAAGGACGGAATCGAACTTTCGTTAAAGATATATTCGTGACAACGACTTAAGCTAGCCAGGTAAGTGACCTTATTCTCGGTATGGTTATATTTGATGTTGACACGTGCCTCGTGGTTCTGCACGTGTCATATATATTGATATGTGTTAATTGTCTGTGGATCGATATGCTTCTTATATGTTATGTATATGTTATAATATTTGAACTGTATGATAATAATTATGGTACGATGTGTTTAATGATATGTTTGAGATAGGATACGAGAAGGATGCACAAAATGAAATGTAACAATAGGAGTAAAATACGTTCATGAAACGTTAAGGTTAGGTTACATACCAGAGTGATATGGATAAGAGAGATTGATGAAAGAATACGATTAGGTTACCGGTAGAAAGGGATAAGTTTGTGATAGATTTATAGAACAATAGCGTTAGGATACGTTCTTGTGATGATATGACTAAGGTATGTTCACATAACGGTATGACTATGATAGGTATAAGAACGATAAGGCTATGATAAGTTAGAGAACATATGACTACGAAGTGTTTACGTTATGACTTGTATATGATATGATACATTGTGATCCAATATGTCATGGTATGATATGTATATGATGAAATGTTATGCTAAAAGCATAGAACGTTATGTTAGGTCTCTTAAATTGTGTGTATACAACATGTATGAATGACATGAAATATAACCCTGTTAGAATTATGTATGATTTGAGAACTGAAGAATGAGAAATGATATGATANTGATATGATATGTACATAATGCTAGCGGGGTTGTATAAATGATAATGAAAATGGAAAGATGTTGGGACCTCATGCATGATGTGTACTCATGAATTGGGGGATACCCCTATTCCATCACGAGGGTACGGACGCGTACATCCAATGGCAAGACAACGATCGTTATGTTTTTCATAGCGTTGCTGTGACGGTTACTAGTTCTAACCGGGTGTTCGGCCTAGGGAGCGTCCCAGTGTATGCTCGCCCACAAGTAAGGTGNTACTCATGAATTGGGGGATACCCCTATTCCATCACGAGGGTACGGACGCGTACATCCAATGGCAAGACAACGATCGTTATGTTTTTCATAGCGTTGCTGTGACGGTTACTAGTTCTAACCGGGTGTTTGGCCTAGGGAGCGTCCCAGTGTATGCTCGCCCGACAAGTAAGGTGGCCCAACGGTGTGCGAACTGACTAGTGAGCCCATACCCGATATGGGTTGTGTGTATAGTATATGATACACGTCCAAAATTATAACTGACTAGTGAGCCCATACCCGATATGGGTTGTGTGTATAGTATATGATACACGTCCAAAATTATCCGTTAGAACAGCACCGTAGGAAGACAAATTGAAAGATAGATTTCATCATCTCATTCGCATGTGATTGTTGCATTTAACCTCAATAGTGGATGACATACTGAGTATTTCTTAAAATACTCAAGCCATGTGCTACTATATTTTTTTCAAGTTAAGG
>NW_019272473.1:1219-4163 GCF_002738345.1 Cucurbita maxima | reverse complement strand
GACCCTGAACTGGTCATATTACTCGAAATTTAAGTAACGTTAAAATAACCTATTAAAGAAACTTTGCTACCTATGAAATTTTAATGCTGGGAATATTATAGCATGTTGAGTTTATATATGAAATTTGGTGATCATTGGAGAAGGATAAGTAGGTAAACCAAGAAATAGTGTAAAATGACCATAATGCCCCCTAAGGTAATTTACGTTTGATGATGTGGTGAAGTTTGAAAGCCATTGGAATTAGTTAAGTAGAAAATCCAAGAATTAGAGGTAAAATGACCAAAATTCTCCCAGGACTATTATGATAATTCAAGGTCATACGCCTTTCAAATAACTTGCTACTTTTTATAAGGACTATTTCTAAGGACAAGAAGCTATGTTCAAGAGTTGAAGTTGATTAGAGCACGCTTGGAACCTAAACCAAGATAAAACCTAAGAAACGCCTAAAGAAAACATCTCAAGATTCAAGACCCTTCTAGAACTCTCGATGAATTCATTATGAATGTATGATTTTCTAGAATAATTCAGGCTAGCTATTATAATGGGTTCATATAATTATGAATGGATGTTACAACTTATGCCTCAAGGAATTAAGAACCCTAAAAACTTACATGGTTAATAGCCAAGAACAATATCACACAAGCTCTACAATTACAAAGTAAGAAGAATGCTAGGTACCAATCAAGAATAAGGGACCAAGGTCCTCAGACACAAAAACTCAAGAATGCTAGGTAATACTATAATCATGTCCAGAGTGACACATGAACTCTCACCACGCGGTGATTTCTGAGGCCCAAGTTTTCCTCTTCTAGGTGGGATGCCTTGCACCATGTTTCCTTGCAGGATATCATGTTTGGCCTCACGTTTCCCTCACCTAGATGAGATGCCTTGCACCATGTTATGGGTACCCAAAGATTTGTAGGATGCCATGTTCATATATGTACCGACCACGTGACCATTATGGTCTATCATGGGAAGTAGTCTAGAGCCACGATGGAATAAGAAGACAGTAAGTTACCTTAGCCAAGAATCTAGAACCTCCTAAGACCTCCCATGGTACAACATGCTCATGACTTAGACTACGCTGCTTGGAACGCATGAAGCCTTAAGCGTAAGTTTTCAAACTATGCCGCTAGGAACACATGAAGCCTTGGGCATATGTTTTAAGACTATATCGAACGACAAGCCCTAAGATGCAGGTTCAGACTACGTCGCTTGGAACACATGAAGCATTGGACGTAGGTTAAGACAGTGTCACTCGGAAAGCATGAAGCCTTGGACACCTGTTGTCAGGTACATGGCTAGTGCTGTAAATTCTAGGAGGAGTGCCTTGAAGAAAGAAACAATAATAGAACAAGAGCCTAGAAAGTACCAAGAACAAGACAAACATCAAGGACTGGAACATGAATCAAGATTCAAGTTCTAAGGATAAGAACCAAGAACCAAGAACCATAGTACTAAGGCCCTTATAGTTGCACAATCGTTGGCCCCGAAGGAGGATGAATTATGAGATCCCACATATATTGGAGAGAGGAGAGAGTGCTAGCGAGGATGCTGAACACTGAAGGAGGGTGGATTGTTAGATCCCACACTCATTGGAGAGGGTAACGAAACATTCTTTATAAGGTTGTGAAAACTTCTCCCTAGAAGACACGTTTTAAAAACTTGAGGGGTCCCAAATGAGAAAGCCCAAAGAGAATTAGACTGTTACAAATGGTATCAGAGCAAGACATCGGGCAGTATGCCAGTGAAAATGTTGAGCCCCAAAGATGGGTGGATTGTGAGATCCCACATCGATTGGAGAGAGGAACGAGTGTTAGCGAGGATGTTGGGCTCCGAAGGGGATGAATTGTGAGATCCCATTTCGATTAGAGAGAGGAACAAGTGTCAGCGAGGATGCTAGATTCTGAAAGGGGATAGATTATGAGATCCCACTTTGATTAGAGAGAGAAACGAGTGCCAGCCAGAACGTGGGGCCCTGAAGGGGGTTGATTGTGAGATCCTACATCGATTGAAGAGAGGAACGAGTGCTAGTGAGGATGCTGGGCCCCAAAGGAGGGTGCATTATGAGATCTCACATTCGTTGGAGATGGAAACAATACATTCTTTATAAGGGTGTGAAAACCTTTTTTTAATAAGGGTGTGAAAACCTTTTCCTATTCTTAGTAGACGCATTTTTAAAACCTTGAGGGGAAGCTCAAAAGGGAAAGCCTAAAAAGGACAATATCTGCTAGCGTTGAGCTTGAACTATTATATATACTAAGTTAATACGAAGGTTAGTCTATGGCCCTCTAATAAGTATATGTAACGACCTGAAATTTAAGGTTGCTACTATATACTGTACCATAAACATTGAATGCAGAAGAATTTATTTAAATTTCATAAAACATAGCATTTATCTTAAAACACAGCACATGGCTTTAGTATTTAAAGAAATACTCAGTAAGTGACCCCACTATTGGGGTTAAATGCAACAATCACATGCAATGAGATGATAGAACTTATCTTTCATTCCATTCGCTGTCCTAACGAGTAACTTTGGACGTGTACCATATACTCTACACAAAGCCCATACGTGCGAGTATAGACTCACTAGCTAGTTCGCACACCACTGGGCCAATTTCCTTATCCGGTGGGCATACTCTGGGAGCACCTTATGCCGGACACCTGTTAGAACTAGTAACCGTCACGGCAGCACTATGCAAAGCATAACGATAGTTGTTCTGCCATTGGATGTACGCACCATACCCTCGTGATGGGATAGGGGTATCCCCCAAATGCATGAGCACACATAATGCATGAGGTCCCAAAACTTTTCCATTTTCATTATCCTTTAATACAACCCCGCTAGCATTATGTACATATCATATCATTTTTCATATCGTTTCAGATATCATTCATCATTCATATCATATCATTTCTAATTCTTCAGTTCTCAAATCAT
>NW_019272473.1:413-1037 GCF_002738345.1 Cucurbita maxima | reverse complement strand
GTGAATTAGCTAGCATGTTCAAAAGCATTAAAACTCAATAAGTTTGAATACTAACCTTTTGTCGCTCAAGTTTCTTTTTCCTCACGAACCGGTTTCGAACTACCACTAGTGTCTTCTCCTCTATTCTTCGGCCTTAGAACAGGATTGTGGAATCTGGTGAGTGACTAAACTTGGGAGGGATTTAGTATATATGAAGAGAGAGTTTGTGAGAGGTTTTTCTCAAGGTTTTTTCCCAAGGGAAAACTTCCATGTACCATGATCACTCTATTTATAGAATCATGTTTGCATGTTCATGCAAATTTGAGATCGCCAAATTTTGACACTCAAAATTTCACTTAAATGTTTGGGATTATGTGGCAAGCATGCAAGTTTGAGTTCACCAAATTTTGACACTCAAAATTCCACTAAAATTTGTGGGGTTTATTTGGCAAGCATGCAAGTTTGGTTAAACCAAAATTTGACACCTCAAAATTCCACTAACTCACATATGGATCTTTCCATTAAATGAAGTCAACAGCTTGACTTTCTTCATTTTGATTCAACAATTAATTTGAATAATTAATTTCAAATTAAAGTAATATTAAATGATTAATTAAACTATTTAATTAATATTTAATATTAATT
>NW_019272473.1:0-395 GCF_002738345.1 Cucurbita maxima | reverse complement strand
CTTTTTGTTTAATTCGTAAATAAAACAAAAATGCGGTTAAATATATCGTATATATGTAGCGCATATTCTCTAATATGAATTCGAACACTTCGAACTCACTCGTCACACTGTTCTATGGTTTAGTTCGATATGAGCTAGCAAAGGGACCTAATGGACCTATAGATCATGGGCTCCAACGATCCAAGATTAACCGGTTAAACTCATTAACCTTGTTAACCAACATTCGTTAACTACTATGACACTCCACTATAGCCTAATAGTTGCACTTCCCTCACTGTAGATATATTTCTGTCCATTTGATATAACTATGATTAGTAAGTCGATCCTTCACAGGTTGTTCGTAACTAGAGCTGGGTCAATTTACCGTTTTGTCCCTGAACACATTTTTCAAGACC
>NW_019272472.1:18702-27286 GCF_002738345.1 Cucurbita maxima | reverse complement strand
TGTAATGCCTTTGAAGTTAGGCTCGAGGCTCTATCTTATTTTACAAAACTTTCTCAAGTCCTCACGGAATGATTTGAAAGTGGTACCCTCATCTTCTTTTATAAGACTACCTCAGTCTTCATGGAATGATTATGCTATGTTGATTCTTAGAGAAGGAAGTAGGGGTAGGAGTAGATGACCGTTTATGGTCCAAGTCCCAAAAAAGTAAGTCTTGATGTCAAGAAAGGAGAGGAATCCTCGTAGTTTCCAAGATTTGAAGAGAATCATACATACACAAATTTCCTTTGTTTGTTTGTTTATTCTTGTTGTTTGCTCTCTTCAATTAACATGTTATAAAGACACTTGTAAATTATAATTAAATATAACTTATTTTTTTTCTTTTTTTTTTCTTTCCAAATATCCATCTAAATTACTTCTTGGTTCAATGTTTAAAAAATCTATTTCAAATCTTATTATATTGCATGCTTCAATTTGATATAATTGTTGGGGGCATTTTGAGAATCAAACTCGACACCTCTTGCAACCGAAGCGAGAATCATACTACTAGACCAAATGCCTTGTAGTGGATCTATCATTATTAGTTGTTGGTCCTATTATTATTGTCATGTTAACTTCACATTGTTGATAAGCACACTACCCTACGTTTTATAATCTCATGTATTTGCTGAAACCATCACACCTAAATGAAGTTCTCAAATAATCAAATAAATTATAAAGGATAGGGGAATAACAATAAATGAAAAGAGCCTGCAATAAAAGGCAAACATGATACATGTGGTGAGTTGTATTAGAAAACAAATATCCTATAATAAAAGACAAATATGATATCTCGATCTAATACTATTGCCTTTTGCTGAATTTCCAGAAGTGTACCCAATATCTTTAGTGATGAAAATTCATTTTTAATGTTAGCAAGAGTAGCTAAGTTGGGAGATTGTTAGACTGAAGTTTGAAGGTCACACATGTTTTATCCACGTTCAACGCACCTAATACAAGTTTATTACCTGACTATACAATCTAAAAACATAACTTGCTTATTTAATCTGAAATTTGTGATTATTTCTTTTTTAAATATAATGAATTAGCGGAAGTACCTTTACTTATGAATTTTTATTTTTAATATTAGCGGGGATAACTCTGTTGGGAGAGCGTCAGACTGAAGATTTGAAGGTCACGTGTTTGATCTCCACGTTCACCGCACCTGATTCTAGTTGCATAACCCGACTATTCAATCTAAAATTAGTCATTATTCCTTTTTGAAATCTCAATGAATTATCGAAAATACCTAACGTGTTCTAGTTCACCGCACCTTATACAAGTTGGATAACTTGAATATCTTATTAAAAATTAGTGATTATTTTTATTTAAAATTAAAATGAATTAGTGAAAATACCTTTACTAATGAATTTTCATTTTTAATGTTAGTGTGAATATCTCAGTTGAGAGAGCATTAGATTGAAGATCTGAAGGTCTTGTGTTTGATCCACGTTCACCACACATGGTTCACGTTGCATAATTTGACTATGCAATTTAAAATTAGTGATTATTTCTTTCAAAAATTTCAATTAATTAGCGGAAATACCTTTACTTCAAAACTTTCATTAGACTAAAGATCTAAAGGTCACGTGTTTGATCCAAGTTCACACCACTTGGTTCACATTGCATAATTTGACTCTAAAATTAGTTATTATTTATATTTAAAATATAATGAATAAATGGAAATACCTTTACTTATGAATTTTCAATTTTAGTATTAGTGAGGATAGCTCGGTTGGGAGAGCGATTCCACGTTCATCGCACTTGGTTCATGTTGCATCATTCACTGCATTAACGATTATTTCTTTTTAAAATCTCAACCTTAATGATTGTAGGGATAGCTCAGTTGGGATAGCGTTAAACTAAAGATTTGAAGGTCACGTGTTTGATCTGCAATTATTTCTTATTAAAATCTCAATCTAAATGAATTAGTGGAAGAGCTGTCACGTTTTTTATTCAACTTGACTGTTTTTTATCCAACTGGCATAAGTTGACTAAGTTGCATAACTTGACTATTCAATCTATAACATGTGATTATTCATTTTTTATGTTATCCGGTATGGATTAGTTGGAAGGTCTTGTGTTCGATCTACATTCATTGCACCTTATAGTTTAATAATTTATGATGAATTTTTTTTTAATCTTAGCGGGATAGCTCAGTTGGGAGAGTGTCAAACTAAAGATTTGAAGGTCACGTGTTTAATCTTCACGTTCACCGCACCTATTTTCATTTGCATAAGCTAACTATTTAATAAAAAATTAGTTATTATTTATTTTTAAAATTTCAATAAATAATGAATTAGCAGGGATAACTAAGTTGGGACTGAATATCAGAAGGTTACATGTTTAATCCACGTTCACCGCACTTGTTTACGTTGCATAAGTCCATTAAGTTGCATAACTTTATTCAATCTAAAACTAGTGATTATTTCTTTTTAAAATATAATGAGTTAGCAAAAATACCTTTACTTATGATTTTTTTTTTCAAATATTAGCAAGAATAACTCAGTTTTGAGTGCGTCGGACTGAAAATCTGAAGGTCACGTGTTCGATCCACGTTCACCGCACCTGATTCAAGTCACATAACTTGACTTCTGACTATTCAATTTAAAATTAGTGATTATTCCATTTTAAAATATCAATGAATTAGCTAAACACCTTGCTAATGAGTTTTCATTTTTAATGTTAGCGGGGGTAGCTTAGTTGGGAGAGCGTCACTGAAGATCTCAAGGTCACGTGTTTGATCCACGTTCACCACACCTAATTCAAGTTGACTAAGTTGCATAACCTGACTATTCAATCTAAAATTAGTGATTATTTCTTTTTAAAATCTCAATGAAGTGGTGAAAATATCTTTACCGATGAATTTTTATTTTTAATGTTAGTGGGGATAGCTCAGTTTGGACAGCGTTAGTGAAGATCTGAAAGTCACGTGTTTGATCCACATTCACCGCACCTAATTCAAGTTGACTAACTTCGTAACCTAAATATTCAATCTAAAATTAGTGATTATTTCTTTTTAAAATTACTTGACTATTTAATCTAAATTTAGTGATTATTTCTTTTTAAATTTTTCGAATTTTCATTTTCAATGTTACAGGGAATAGCATAGTTGGGAGAGCGTAATATTGAAGATTTGAAGGTTACGTGTTCGTTCGACCTTCACCACACCTGATTCAAGTAATATAACTTACTATCTTATCTAAATTTAGAGATGATTTCTTTTTAAAATTTCAATGAATTAGCGTAAATAATTTTACTGGTGAATTTTCATTGAATTTTCATTTTAATGTTAGCGTAGATAGCTCAATTCAATTGGGAGTGCCTCTACAACAGATCTAAAGATAGTATGGATTCCTAATTCTTTACTTGACTATAAATGCTCGATGAGAAGATTGATATTTGAAGAGCAAGAATGCTCTATATATATATACAGAGAATAGAAAGAGATATCTAGAAAATCTACTATAAATCAAAAAATTTGGTAACAGAGCAGTAAACAGATTAAATCAAAACAAAATGTAATCAAATCAAGAGTAAATCAAATAAAAAACAAATCAAATCAAGAGTAAATCAAATAAAAAACAAATCAAATCAAGACTAAATCAAATAAAAAACAAATCGATTCCTAACTATCAGAAGATTTAACAAAATACAACAATCTAAACAAACACTAATCTTTAACACTCCTCCTGGTTTAGATGATGCAAACTCCAAGTTTTTTTCTGAAATTTTCAAACTTGCTAAGTGACAGAGGTTTGGTAAGGACATCTGCAATTTGATCTTCAGATTTGCAATAGCAAAGAGTTTCTATCCCGTTCACCACAACTACTTTAGTTTTTGTTTGAAGGCTATAATTGTCATCTATGTTGTATGGCAATAACATTTGTTTCAATGAAATTTTAGTTAAAGTTACATATTTTACTTCTTGGGAGTAAAAAATTTGTTTCTTAGCATAATATGAATTTAGTTGAAGAGTTGTTGGGAATAAGATGGAGAAAGAAATTTTTTTTAAAATAATAAACAGACCCAAGTTCATCTTTGTTGTTGTCTAATTGTGATTTTGCAAAAAGCTTAACAAATATGAAATATAAAGGTAATTCAAGATGACAATAAAATGGAGTTAAATTGAACGTAGTTTTAGTTTCATATTTGGTAGGTTCAATATGAAGCATAATTGTATTAATGATATTAAAGAGAAATTCGTGTTTTATTGGAAGAGACCAACTTCATTTTGTTGGATGATGAAAGTCCCANCTCCTTGAAGGTACGAAGGCAGTCAAAAATGACTAAGACTCCAAAGGAGTCAAGCCTCGATTAAGGGGAGGCGTGCTTTGTTCGAGGGGAGGTGTTGGATGATGAAAGTCCCACATCGGTTAATTTAGGGAATGGTCATGGGTTTATAATCTAAGAATACACTCTCCATTGGTATTAGGCCTTTTGGGAAACCCAAAGCAAAGTCATGAGAGCTTATGCTCAAAGTGGACAATATCGTGTTCGTCTAACATGGTATCAGAGCCATGCCCTAAACTTAGCCGTGCCAATAGATTGGCAAATCCTCAAATGTCGAACAAAGGACTCCAAAAAGGAGCCAAGCCTCCTTGAAGGTACGAAGGCAGTCAAAAATGACTAAGACTCCAAAGGAATCAAGCCTCGATTAAGGGGAGGTGTTGGATGATGAAAGTCAACTTTAGGTTATAATTTTAGGTAGTAGCCATTATAATATTAACGAGTATAAGAGTTACAATTCTTCCATGGACCATATGTCTTATAGTTAAATGAATATATATATATTATGTATGTCGAGGTCTGAATAAAGCTCAAAGTAGTAAGGAACACCATTGACAACTCTAAAGCCACCCACAACTCATGATGGAGACCGATGCAAAATATTTTAACATCCTTTGGCATCAAGATACAGGAAAGATGAACGCCGTCAAATTGGAAGTTTTGCCTTGTCTTAAGAGTTACAATGAGAACTCTAATCAAGTTGGAGACTTGGACTAGGAAAATTGTTTAGTGATACTTGAAATGGATGACTTCGAAGTCGTGTTAGGAATGAACATCCTGCTGAAACACAATGTCATTTACATGCCCCTAGCAAAATGTCTAGTAGTAAAAAAGTCTAACCCCACGTCTAACCCCACGATCATTCAGAAAAACATCCATCAACCAAGAGGGTTGAAAATGATGTCGATACTCCAATTGAGAAAGAATCAGTCATGATGAATCTATGCGTGCTGCTATTGTTGTAATTGAAAAGGGGAGCTCGGGTGAGCCAACCTCAATAGAAACCTTGTTGCCACTACATGGACACCACGACGCAAAACAAGGTCAGATAATGGATTTATCCCCACTAGGAGAGACAAAAACAAGGTCAGATACTAAAGAAGGGAGACAAAAACAAACCACTGAAGCAACACATGATCACACATAAATATCATCTAGACGGATGAAGAGAAGGGTTAGTCAGAAGCGTCAACCACAATAATTTCAAGAAAAATAAAGAGTTCATATAAGTTAAGGTCATATCAACTTCGAGTTCAAAGCAACAAGACCATAGACTGGTGTGAAAATACTATGGACTAGTTAAAGTTATCCATAAGATTATGAAGACATCATATAGAATCTAATTGCTCTTATGGATGCGGACTAACCTTGTTGTGCACGTTAGTAACTTGAAACGTTATTATTCCGACCAAGAAGACATCAAGCAGAAGCAGGTGGTATGATGTCATACAAATAAGAAAAAGTTTCAAGCGAAGAAAGTAGGAAAGACACGAACAGAGAAGACATGAAGACTCAACAAACTGAGAAGTGATTTTCAACATCACCTAGTAGGTTGGAAGAGACTCCTCATTATGAGATCAGCTGAAAGCGAGTCGAGAGACCTAAAGTTAGCCTCATTCAATAAATTGTGTGGGGGCAGATGTCACAGTCATGATTTCCCAAGGCATGTTGCCTGTGGTTGCATGTTGCATGTCTCAACCATTCTGGTAAACGATTTGTTGTCGAAGGCGGTTATTTGGGCAATGTTATTGTTTATTGGTTATTTGGACGACACGCCTTGGGCAATCATGACCGTCACAATTGGCTAAGACATTTCTTGTCCATATGTTATTGTTGTCCAAGAGACTCCTCATTATGAGGTCATGATTGGCTAAGACATTTAAAGAAGTTTTACCTAGGGCAACTTCTATCACAATCCTCTTCTCGCTCTCTGAAACTTCTTTAAATGTTATTGTTCACCGGTTATTTGGGCGCATCTTCCTTAAAAGGATTGTGACGACAGATGACCTAGGTAAAACTTATATTGGGAGATCAGCGCAATAGAAAATCTGTGTCTCTTTCCTGAAACCTTCGGCGTACAACATAACAAAGAGTTCCTAGAAAAAATATCATAGAACAATTTGTGTAATGCATTTGAAGTTAGGCTAAGGCTCTATCTTATCTCCCAAGAATATGGTTCATTCTCTATTCACATAGAAATTCTGCAATAGAAAGTGGTACCCTCATCTTCTTTTTCAAAACTTTCTTAAGTCCTCATGGAATGATTTGAAAGTGGTACCCTCATCTTCTTTTATAAGACTACCTCGGCCTTCATGAAATGATTATACTATGTTGATTCATAGAGAAAGGAGTAGGAGTAAGAGTAGATGACTGTTTATGATCCAAGTCCCAAAAAAGTAAGTCTTGATGTCAATTAAGGAGAGGAATCCTCATAGTTTCTAAGATTTGAAGAGAATCATGCATACACAAATTTCCTTTGTTTGTTTATTCTTGTTGTTTTCTCTCTTCAATTAACATGTTATAACGACACTTGTAAATTATAATTAAATATAGTTTTTTTTTTCTTTCCAAATATCCATCTAAATTACTTCTCGCAACTGAAGCAAGAATCATACCACTAGACCAAATGTCTTGTAGTGGATCTATCATTATTAGTTGTTGGTCCATATCTTTTATGCGCCTCAATATTTGAAATTTATCCACATGTTTTTGTGCTTTAGAACCTATTATTATTGTCATGTTAACTTCACATTATTGATAAGCACACTACCCTACGTTTTATAATCTCATATATTTGCTAAAACCACCACACTTAAATGAAGTTCTCAAATAATCAAATAAATTATAAAGAATAGGGGAATAACATTAAATGAAAAGAGCCTATAATAAAAGGCAAACATGATACCTATGGTGAGCTGTAATAGAAGACAAATATCTTATAATAAATGATTAAATATGATATATATGATAAGTTATAATTTAGGACTAAATATCCTTAACATTAAAGATAGACTTCTGACCTCACAAACCATTAGTATGTAATCATAAGGAAGAGTATTTGAAGCATCACGTTGTTGCTGCATGGCTAAGCCATTGCAAACATGCTCAAAAGGTTTCTCTCAATTTTCACAAAATTTACATTAATCTTTGAGTAGCAGACTTGTCACTCCATACAAATGACCATCATGAAAATTCTAAATATAAAAACATACTCGATTACTTTCTTTAAGGCATCTCATATATATTTTTCTATTACTTGGTATACTAGGGCATTAAAGTCTAAGGAACATAATTCTACCACTAAAAATACTTTTGTTTTCTTTGGAGTTCATTTATTTGCAGTTATCATGTTAAGTTTTTTTGCTATTGTTTTTACAACACACAAAACCATTTGATAGAGTTTGTGGGGCATTCTGATTATGGAATTCGGGACCTCTTACACCGGAAGTGAGAATCATACTACTTGACCAAATGTCTTTCTTGCTGATCTATCGTTTTTCGTTGCTAGTCCATGTGCTTTATGCACCTCAAGGTTTGAAATTTATCAATGTGTTTTTAGAATTTGTTCTCAAATCATTTTGATGTATTTCAATTAATATTGTTAAGAAATATTGACATAAATAATGTCCATATCATATTAGGTTAAGTTTATTTAAGTTGTAATATATAATCAGGTTAAATTGTCTTGAAATGTCGTTTAATAGAGATAAAATTATTGGTTCTTGCTTGATATATGTCTTGAAACTGAACCGAGTCAACGAACTAAATTAGCTTTTGCACATTTTCATTAATCCGTATTCAAGTTCTATGTAGACAGATAGGTCCATGGATCCATACATCTGAATCGGAAAACAATAAATAGAAAAAGAAAGAATCGAAATTGATCGATATATTTCTTGAAACAAACGAAAAGAAAATGAAAGACAACATTTGATTAAGAATAGGAAAGAGGAATCTCTAATCAAAATACTAAACCTAGGGTAATAATTTTGAACTAATTGAAAAAATTTAAGAAAAATATCCATGTATATTGTCTCTAGCTTAAATTGATAAATCACATAAAAATTACTAGACCAAATGCCCTTATAGTGGATCTATCATTTTTAGTTTACTGTGTGTATATGTTTTGTGCACCTCAATATATGAAATTTATCCAACCTCAATATATAAAATTTATCCACATATTTTTGTGCTTTAGAACTTACTATTATTGTCATGTTAACTTAACATGGTCTATCACACAGGTGAAGCACCATTT
>NW_019272472.1:17346-18334 GCF_002738345.1 Cucurbita maxima | reverse complement strand
TGTGCTTAATACATTCCCTAGAAAAATAAACTTGTTTGTATCAGGATAAATTACAATGAATACGGAGAAAATAAATCCCAAAATTAAGTAGAAGATTGAGAATTTCACTCAACCACACAATATCAAAGCTTGAATGAATGGTTCCCATGCAATTCTACCACAAGAATGGCATGAAACTTATAAATGGCATACATGGTGCTCAGATTTTGAGAAATACTGGTAGAAATCTCTTGGACTCTTTGTTAAGAAATACTGGTAGAAATCTCTTGGACTCTTTGTTAAGAAATACTGGTAGAAATCTCTTGGAATTTTAAGAAATACGGGTAGAAATCTCTTNATTTTGAAGGGGAACTTCTCAACTTGAGAGATCAATTTCATTCATCACAAATCTGATTTTTACATAAAAATTTGTGGGTATTTATAGTCTCCACACAAAAGAAGTTAGTGGCCAGGATTTAATCTTGATCCCCTTAAATCTTCACAAAAGACCATTAAAAATAAAGCTCCAAATGGTTCTTCCTCAATCTAATAAGCTTGTAACACATGAAATAATAGTTGAGAAGAATGAATGCTTGTTGAATCTTCTTGGCCTTGGATCGTGTAATAGGTCTAGTTGGAACATTTGAAACACCGTGATCCTTATCATCTTCTCCCTCTTCAAAAGAATTCGTCTTCGAATAAGAAAATCATCACCTACATCAATATGACTCAAGTCAGCAACATTGAAAGTAGGATGTGCTGAAAATTCTCATGGAAGATCATTTTATGTGCATTGTTATTAATTCTTTCAAGGACTTGATAAGGGTCAATCCCCTCTTGGAGGTAACTTTGTCTTCCTTTGAGATGAGAATCACTCCTTGCAAAAATGTATCAAAACTCAGTTACCGGGTTGAAAAAGGATTTCATTCTGTTCTTTGTTAATTCTTGAAGCAACATTGAAATTTTGTTTCTCAATTGTCTCCTTCCCCTCTTTATGCAATGTTTTGAT
>NW_019272472.1:13030-17100 GCF_002738345.1 Cucurbita maxima | reverse complement strand
TTGCCCAATTTATGACTTAATATTCTTGTAAATAATAGCCCTAAGCAATGCTACTAATATTTTATTATCCACCTCAGTTTGCTCATGAGTATGAGGATGACATGCAGTTGAAAACAATAATTTGGTACCCAATTTATCCACCATACTTTCCAAGAGTGACTTAAAAATTTAACATCTCTATCTTTTTTTTGTGTGCAGCAAACATGGGCAACATTGTCTACAAAACTTATAAACATCGTGCTTCATGACAAAAGTCATATAGATAGCATTTTCTCTCATATCTTGGTTTCGCTAACTAAAGTTTCCAATAACTCCCAAACTTCATTACCTTATATAACCTCTTGGGATAAGGATTCATATAACATTTCATACAAAAAGATCTACTAATGAATTTCATAGCATTTGAAGGTCATCTAGGTCATGAACCGATGGTAAATTACCTTAGAGGCATTATGGTCATTTTATACCGTTTCTTGGTTTACCTACTTATCCTTATCCAATAACCACCAAATTTCATATCCAACCTCAACATACTATAATATGCTCAGTATTAAAATTTGATAGGCAGTGGAGCTCATATAGTGGGTTATTTTAACATTACTTTAATCTCAAGCTATTTGATCGGTTCAGGCTCTTAACTCACGATTCTTTGGGTTTTTCTTTCATATATCCTTAATTCATACTTAGTTTAGAGTTCATATGAAAATCCAAGCGATTTCTACAAGTATTTCTTAACACAGAGTCCAAGGTGGCTACTTGCCTCGTCGCCAACGTTTGGGACCTCTATTCTTGAGCTTCAAGTATCTGAATTACTTCAAATTTCCTTTCACATACTCCTTCTTGTTTCTAGTTTAAGAAACCATAATGTTTTTATGAGAATCTGTCTGGAATGGGGTTAAAATTGAGAAAACCCAGAAAAGGTCAATTTTTGAACAAGAAGAAGATGCGCATTTTTCGTATCGCCGCCATCTGAAATTCAGCCTCTACAGCCACATTTGCAGCATTTCTCTCCTATATTTCTTCATGAAACTTGAAGATGCATGTTACAAGGAAGAGCTAGGGATTGATTTGATACCTTCTCCTAGATCGTAGCCTAAGATATTTGCTTCCAAAGTTCATCCAAAATCTTATTTATCGCTGGAGATAAAACAAAGGATTTCTTATTGGGTAGCCGATTCTAGGGGTTTCAATACCCTATTTCTTCATTGAACCTCTTCCATATCCTTTCTTCAGGCTAAAGGAATTGGTTTGGAGGAACGTCTTAGTATGCAACTCACTCGAAACGCTAGATTTTCGATCTCTTGGGTAGCTTGTTCTACGATGTTTTAGCTCTCGATTCCTTCATCAAGTTTACTCAACTTCTTCCTCTGAAGCTAGAGAAATCCTTACTTTAAAGGAAAAGAGATCGTAGATAGGAATTCGACTCTTATCCCCAATTTAATTTCGAAACCTATTTCCTTCAATTCGGCATGCTCTCGAGGTTATTTTTTCTTTGTGGTCTTCTATGGAAGCATTCCTTGGAGGTGCAGAAACTGATTGGTATCATTCTTGCTTGACGAGTCATCTGTATCCTCGAATTTGATTTTCAAGTTTTTCTTGAAGTTCTTTAATGGTGGATTGAATTGGAGGAATGGTTTCTGGGCATTTTCAGCACTCTATTCCATCATATAACTTGTGGGTAATCTTGTTGAGAAACTTTAGGAATAAGTTTGAAGAGAAATGGTGGAGGATTGCTCTCGAATTTGGAAGAAATCTGAGAGTAGGAGACCTATAATCAAAACGCTTATTGCCTTAGATTAGGGGATCAACCTTTATCGATTCTTATTCCCTATTGTTGCTCCTACTTCAAACTTTATAGGAAGAGCTTTCCTTATGAATTTTTATTTTTAATCTTAGCGAGATAGCTCAGTTGGGAGAGTGTCTAACTAAAGATTTGAAGGTCACGTGTTTAATCTTCACGTTCACGGCACCTGTTTCCATTTGCGTAAGCTAACTATTAAATAAAAAAATAGTTATTATTTATTTTTAAAATTTCAATGAATAATAAATTAGCGGAAATACCCTTACACATGAATTTTGATTTTTAATGTTAGCGGGGATAGCTTAGTTGGGACTGAATATCTGAAGTTTACATGTTTAATCCACGTTCACCGCACTTGGTTTATATTGCATAAGTCCATTAAGTTCATAACTTATTCAATCTAAAATGAGTGATTATTTCTTTTTAAAATATAATGAATTAGCGGAAATACCTTTACTTATGATTTGTTTTTTCAAATATTAGCGAGGATAACTCAGTTTTGAGAGCGTCAGACTGAAAATTTGAAGGTTACATCTTCTATCCACGTTCACTGCACCTTATTCAAGTCACATAACTTGAATCCTGACTATTCAATTTAAAATTAGTGATTATTTCTTTTTAAAATATCAATGAATTAGCTAAATACCTTACTAATGAGTTTTCATTTTTAATGTCAGCGGGGATAGCTTACTTGGGAGAGCGTCACTGAAGATCTCAAGGTCACGTGTTTGATCCACGTTCACCGCACCTGAGTCAAGTTCACTAACTTGCATAATCTGATTATTCAATCTAAAATTAGTGATTATTTCTTTTTAAAATCTCAATAAAGTAGTGAAAATATCTCTGATTATTCAATCTAAAATTAGTGATTATTTCTTTTTAAAATCTCAATAAAGTAGTGAAAATATCTTTACGGATGAAATCTAAAATTAGTGATTATTTCTTTTTAAAATCTCAATAAAGTAGTGAAAATATCTTTACGGATGAATTTTTATTTTTAATGTTAGCGGGATAACTCAGTATTCAATCTAAAATTAGTGATTATTTATTTTTAAAATCTCAATGAAGTAGTGAAAATATCTTTACCCATGAATTTTTATTTTTAATGTTAGCCGGGATAACTCAGTTCGAAGAGTGTCAGTGAAGATCTGAAAGTCACGTGTTTGATTCACGTTCACCGCATCTAATTCAAGTTTACTAACTTGGATAACCTTAATATTCAATCTAAAATTAGTGATTATTTATTTTTAAAATTACTTGACTATTTAATCTAAATTTAGTGATTATTTATTTTTAAAATTTCTGAATTTTCATTTTCAATGTTACACGGGATAACTTAGTTGGGAGAGCGTAATATTGAAGATTTGAAGGTCACGTGTTCGTTCGACCTTCACCACACCTGATTCAAGTAGTATAACTTACTATCTTATCTAAATTTAGAGATGATTTCTTTTTAAAATTTCAATGAATTAGCCTGTAAATGCGAAGACATTTAGTAAAATGACTCATTTTATTACATAAAACAATAAAATTGATCTTTCATTTTAATGTTAGCGTAGATAGCTCAATTCAATTGGGAGGCATCTGTAGATCTAAAGATTGCGTGAATTCCTAATTATTTAGTAAAATGACTCATTTTATTGCATGGAACAATAAAATTGATCTTCCCATAGAATTGTCAATACATTTTACTTTCAATGTTGCTAAGTTGAGTACCTTTGATGTAGGTGATGATTTTTCTGATTCGAGGACGAATCCTGAAGAGAGGGATGATGATAAGAATCATGGTCTACATTCTATTTTCAATGTTGCTAAGTTGAGTCTTTTTGATGTAGGTGATGGTTTTTCTGATTCGAGGATGAATCCTTTTGAAGAGGGGGATTATGATAAGAATCACGGTGTTCCAACTGGACCTATTACACAACCCAAGGCCAAGAAGATTCAACAAGCANTAAGTTGAGTCCTTTTGATGTAGGTGATGGTTTTTCTGATTCGAGGATGAATCCTTTTGAAGAGGGGGATGATGATAAGAATCACGGTGTTCCAACTGGACCTATTACACAACCCAAGGCCAAGAAGGTTCAACAAGCATTCATATTTCAGCTACAAAATTGGATAGGCTAGGTTCAACCATCATTTCACGTATTACAAGATGATTCGTTTGAGTCAAGACCATTTGGAGATTCAAAAGTAAATATTTGCACGGTTTAAGTAGCGGATGAAGTTGCAAGCATCATTTCATGAGTGGTTAGAAAACTTTATTTATTAT
>NW_019272472.1:5974-12816 GCF_002738345.1 Cucurbita maxima | reverse complement strand
ATTGCATCTGAGTTATTCAATAAAATCTTGATCAAGTTCGATTGTGGGGTGATTCAATTTAGAAAAAGATTCCAAATCTTACTTCTCACTCTTGAATCTCATAATCTAATTCTAGCGTCGTTTTTAAGTTTGATGCAATTCTTGTGGTAGATTGCATCTGAGTTATTCAATAAAATCTTGATCAAGTTCGATTGTGGGGTGATTCAATTTAGAAAAAGATTCCAAATCTTACTTCTCACTCTTGAATCTCATAATCTAATTCTAGCTTATCTCTTGGTTGATCCAAATTTTGTACAAAAAGGTGTTAATTTTGTTTAATACAAGGGTTCTTGCTTCTACAAAAGCTTGGCTCGTTGGGCTGAAGATTACGGTTGGTCTATCATCCTTCAACGGGATATTCTATCCCCATGACTTGCTCTCATGCGGCCGTTCTTCTAACGCCAGTGACACATCCAATTGTCGAGATTTTTAATGTGAGTTTGTAACCCATCCATTGAGGCTCTTGGAATGATTCTATAGCTTATCATTTCCATGTTGGGAGTTGGATCATGGGTCTTGGGCGAAGGAATCCTTGGTTTACCGCACTTCGAGTTGAAGAAAGTGTCATAAGGTTAATTTTTTTCAATTTTTTTCAATTTTATTGATTTGTTTTAGTAATTTTATTTGATTTTATTTCAATTTTGTCAAACTCACTCGGGTGCTCATCTCAATCATTTCAGCCTTGTTGGCGTACAATAAGAGAGACCTTGGAAATAACCGGGAACTGTTCAACTGGATTATCACATTAACAATTTGAATCAAATAAAGAGACATTAACCATTTGAATCACCTCAACCACGCTTATTGAACTTGACCAAATGTCTATAACATAGCACTAATAAAGGTACAAAGTAACACAAACAAAGGTACAAAGTAACACAAACAAGGTACAAAGTTCATAAACGTTTTTTTTTTTATCTAAAATACAATTGAACTTGACCATTATAGTACCTCTCAAACGTAGGTAAAGTTTAAATTCGGGTCTCCTTGTCAAACTCACTCGGGTGCTTATCTCAACCATTATGGCGTTCAACAAGAGAGACCTCAAAAATAGCCGGATTATCTTATTAACCATTTGAACCACCTCAACCCCACTTGTTGAAATTGAAACAAATATCTATAACATAACACTAACATAGGTACCATGTTCATAAATGTCTTTTTAATCTAAGATACTATTGAACTTGACCATTAAATGCCTCTCAAACTTAATGTTCATAAATGTCTTTTTAATCTAAGATACTATTGAACTTGACCATTAAATGCCTCTCAAACTTAGGTAAAGTTTAAATATAATTTGTGACAAAAGATGAAATTATAAAATAAAAAGAAATAAGAAAATAATATTCCATTTCAGAGAATCAAACCAGAATATCCTATGGGAAAGCCAAATATCCAAACCGTTGGACAAGAATGAATTTTTAGTGTAGTTGTCTTGGAGTCTTTTGTCTAATCGCTAAAGAGTTTTACTATGATGTTTTGGGTAATGTCTAACTCTTCGAAACGTCCTTTCATATGTGTGATAGAATTCTCAGAGTTACTGAGACGTTTCGAGCTGTTCGATCGTGTGGCTCTTTCTTCAAAAGGGTCAACATCAAACATCAGGTCTTTGATTGGCAACCCATCCAGAGGAGCGTTGATTGCATCGATGCCATCAACCGTCTTCCCATGAGTTTATGGTGCATGACCCATTTTTCATACCATTCACCTTCCAGCGCCACCATAGTTTTGCATCGACCATGAGATGCATTGCGACCAACATAACTCTTAGGTCCTATGAGCAAGTTCCAATAACCTTCAAGTATTGTTCTACGTCAAAAATAAAGCTTTTTAATTCCTTAGCATCCCGGTTTCCATTTACGGGGTTGTGTTCTTGGATTTTAAGTTTGTTAAGCTCACATGAACTTGGCTTGAGGTGTGGTTCTCTACAGCCCAACTTGTCAAACTCACTCCGGTGCTCATCTCAACCATGATGTCGTTCAACAAGAGAGACCTCGAAAACGACTAAATTATCGCATTAACCATTTGAATCACCTGCTCATCTCAACCATTGAGAGATCTCGAAAACGACTGGATTATCGCATTAACCATTTGAATCACCTCAACCCCACCGTTGTTGAAATTGAACCAAATATCTATAACATTAACTCTAACAAAGTACCTAAGAGTTCATAAAATTCTTTTTAATCTAAGATAGAAATTGTAAAATAAAATGAAATAAGAAAATAATATTCCATTCCCGAGAATCAAACCCAGGTCTTCTAGGTGAAACCCAATGGATTTTTGGTGTAGATGTTCTGAAGTCTTTTGTCAGATCGTTGAACAGTTTTAGCATGATTTTTTGCTTAATGTCTAACTCTTCGACACGTCCTTCCCTGTGTGTGTTAGAGTTCTTAGAGCTACGGCGATGTTTCGAGCTATTCGATTGTGTGGCTCTTTCTTCAAAAGAGTCAACATCAAACGTTAGGTCTTTGATTGGCAACCCATCCAAAGAGAGCGTCGATTGCATCGATTCCATCAACGATCTTCCCATGCGTTTATGGTGCATGACCCATTTTTTATACCATTCACCTTTGAGCACTATCATAGTTTTGCATCGTCCATGAGATGCATTGCGGCTAACGTAACTCTCAGCTCGTATGAGAAAGTTCCTGTAGCCCTCAACTCTCAGGTCGTATGATAGAGTTCTTAGAGCTACCGCGACATTTCGAGATGTTCGATCGTGTGGCTTTTTCTTCAAAAGAATCAACATCAAACGTCAGGTCTTTAATTGGCAACCCATCCAGGGGAGCGTCGATTGCATCGATTCCATCAACTGTCTTCCCATGAGTTTATGGTGCATGACCCATTTTTTATATTATCCACCTTCGAGCGCCACCGTCCATGAGATTCATTGTGGCCAACGTAACTCTTAGGTCCTATGAGCAAGTTTCTTTAACCTTCAAGTATTGTTCTACGTCAAAAATAAAGTTTTTTATTTCCTTAGCATCGGGGTTCCATTTAAGGGTTTGTGTTTTTGGATTTTGAGTTTGTTAAGCCCAACATGAGCTTGGCTTGGGGTGTGGTTCTCTACAACCCTCCTTGTCAAACTCACTCGGGTGCTCATCTCAGTCATCTCAGTCATGATGGCGTTCCTTGAAAATGACTGGATTATTAAATTAACAATTTGAATCACCTCAACCTCACTAGTTGAAATTGAACCAAATATATATGACATATTACTATTAAAAGTTTAAAGTTCATAAAAGTCTTTTTAATATAAGATACTATTGAACTTGACAATTAAAGTGCCTCTCAAACCAAGTTCATAAAAGTCTTTTGAATTTAAGATACTATTGAACTCATCCATTATAGTGCTTCTCAAACCTAGGTAAAGTTTAAATATAATTGGTGACAAAAGATGAAACTATAAAATAAAAGAAATAAGAAAATAAAATTTCATTGTCGAGAATCAAACTCGGGTCTCCTCGATGAAAGCCAGAACTTCTGTGTAATGTCTAACTCTTCTACACGTTCTTTTTATGTACGTGATAGAGTTCTCAGAGCTACCTAGAGTTCTTAGAGCTACCGCCACGTTTCTTATTCTTCGATCGTGTGGCTCTTTCTTCAAAAGAGTCAACATCAAACATTAGGTCTTTGATTGGAAACACATCCAAGGGAGCGTCGATTGCTTCAATTCCATCAATGGTCTTCCCATGATTTTTTGGTGCATGACTAGTTTTTTATACAATTCACCTTCGAGCGCCACCATAGTTTTGCATCGTCCATGAGATGCATTGTGGGCCAACGTAACTCTCAAGTCCTCTGAGCAAGTTCCTATAGTCTTAAAGTATAATATCAAAACATATTAACGTATTTGATATGTTAAATATTAAAATAATTGACGTGTATCATAAACATCAAATAAAAATATATATTTGAAATTTGAATGAGATTCATATTAATTAAACATATATTATGATATTCTACGACATTTTAATATTTTTTAAATAAGATATTATATCTTAATGTATTCGGCATTCAAATATATAATTTGACAAAAATTATCACAATTTCACCGTAAATAGAACCCAAGGGTTAAGTCAAAAAGCATCAAACACTAAATACTCTGACATTTTAAGTGATATTTTGGAGAGAAGCTGATAAGGTCTTTAAAGAGCATGTGCTCATGTCTGACATTTTAGGTTAACCAACCGGTTGAAAAGAAACCATAATTTCTGATGTTGGTAATTAACTACAAACCTTTCAATAAGTTTTAGAATAAATAAGATATCCAATCCAAAACAAAAATGATTTGATAAAAAGAATTTAGAGTCAAATGTTTTTATAAAATTCGATATGAAATTGGGATTTCGGAAAATTCTAATTTCCTAAAAGGACAAATATAAAATAGCATTTAATGTCCAGTTTAGAAAATATGAGAGGAACGTCATGCGATTTAGGCTAATAAACGCTCCATCCGAATTTCAGATGATTATGAATGATATTTTCAATCCTTTCAAAAAAATTAAATTGTTTATATGGATGATGTGTTGATATTTTCTAAAACCATTAAGATCAACACTTTAAACATCTACCTACATTCAGTAATGTAATGAAAAGAAATCAGCTAGTTGTGTCCATACCAAAAATCAAATAATATCAAACTCATATCCATTTTCTTGGATTTTAAATTTATTTGAGCCTTATAAAAACCCGTCCAATGGTCCATTGAGTTTGTCTCAAACTTTCGTGATGACGTATCCTAGAAAAGCCAACTTCAAAAAAAATTTAGGTTCTCTCAATCATGTCTCTTTAATCCTTCAAGATATCAGGCACGTTTACAAATGTCTTGATTGTTGGATCAGTATGGCAACCCTAGAGGGGGGTGGGGTGAATAGGATTTTAACCGTAAAGGTGTTTAAATGTGGTTAATTTTTTTTAATGATGAAACTTTTTATAAATAGGTAGAATATGATAATTACTAGAACAAAATAATTAAGTCAAAACATTAATCAAGTTGAACATGCAATAAATCACAATAATAATTTTGAAATTAAATAGGAAAGAGTTAGAGAAAATGACACCGTAGTTTTATAGTGGTTCGGTCAAACTCGACCTACTCCACTCCCCAAGCGCCTCTTAAGAATTTGAATAAATAACTTTCTCGACTCTTTCCATGAATCAGAGTCAAACCGGTACACCGCTCTTTTTTCGAGTTCAAGAGCAAACTCTATCCTTTCCAGGGCGTAGGATCAAACCGATACAAGTATTTTAGTTTGATAATAACACACCACAAGTCTCTCAAAGTTGATTTACAATTTGGGACACTCACAACTGTTTCCTCACAATACAATAATAATCCCTCTCAAGAATAAGATGAAGAGAAATAAACTTGTAAGCTTGGAGAGAGCAACAAACAATGGAGACTTTGAACAAATGAGGATTGGAGAATTTATGGAAGTTGTGTGTATAAAATGTGGGAAAGTTGATGAGTTTATATAGAGAAGAAGAGTGGCAAAAGGTAGGAATTAATATTTTACATTGGATTGTGTTATGAATAATGGAAGGTTGATATTAAAAGTAAATAAATAAGAAAATTTTCTAAATTCATTTATTTAAAATTTTTAATATAATAATAATTCAAAATTTACTATAAATATAATAATAATAAAAGCTGTGTGAGTAACTACCCAAATTTTAAAATATAATAATATAATAATAATAAAAATCGATGTAACGATTAGATTCAAATTTATATTTTGTCAAAATAATTTTATTTATAAATATAATAATAAGAAAAACTCCACCATTTGTTACTCTTCCAACATTATAAATGTCATACTTTGATATATTTTGATTTGTCCATCATTTTGATTTTGTTGCCACATCATCACGTCGGGTATGTTGTCTCGATTCTAATTTCTTCGTTTTAGCTCTGATTTGAGTAATTGAAAAGTTGTTGTAATCGTTATTCCCGACCTTATACTGTGGACAGTTCAAAATACTTAAAATAGTTAGTAATTAAAAGTAGGTTTGGTATCATCAAAAAAAATCAGTCAATTAATTGATTCAAATTAATTAAATTGAGATCAAGGGCCAAAAAGCACCAATTGATGAGTGTCTTGAAAATAATAGGAAGTCTTGATTTGTAAAGGATATCTCTACCACCCAAAAAAATCAAATCATTAGTCAAATAAACTCCGTGCTTAAGTCTTATTGACCCAAGGGCAGATCTCATAGGAAAACGTGACGCATCAAATATCGGATATGGAGGTATCTAAAATTGTCAAAGAGGACAAAGAATCAATTATCATATTTCATTCAAAAGCCTCGAATAATACCATACAAATTACAAAACAGTAAAAAAAATATATATTATTTCCATTGTACTATGTGTACAATTTTAAAGGAAATTTAAAATAAATCCAGCATATTTGTCACACTTTTAAGTTCAATTACAATAAATAAAGAAAAGAATTGAGTGACAATAAAATATCACTTGACATTGGAATGTAATTTGAAGACTTTTTTATCTTTGGGAGTTGAATTACATTTAAGATTATTTATGTCATGTCTTATTTTCTTCGATTTGTATTTAATAGCTTTTGGTAGTTTGTAGATGAACTACATTATGTTTGAATTATCTTTTTGGCATATTTAAATGCTTGTAATATTCAAGTTTGAAAACACTGTCGAATACAAAAACTGTGTTTGAAACTATTTGAGTGTTATGTTTCTTTCAAACCTTGTTTTAGGTTTGGTGTTAAAATCTATTCATTGGATTAGTCATGATCAAGCTAATTCTTGAGTGAGTCGTCTTG